>NW_002987000.1:168386-174176 GCF_000006295.1 Pediculus humanus corporis
TTATTATTATTATTATTATTATTATTATTTTGTATTTTATTTAATATTATTATGATTTTTTTAGTTTCTTTTATTTTATTTTAAATATATATATATATAAATAATAAAAAATATTTCATGTAGTTGTTGTATAACTTCATGAATGAAACCGCAAAGCTAGACTTACCAAAGAAAAATTGTATAATAATAATAATAATGATAATAAAAAATAATGTTAAAAAATTTTAAAAAAAAAATAATAAAAATTAAAAAAAAAAAGGTTAATAAAAAAAAAAATTGATAATCTAAATGATAATAAATAAATAAATAAATAAATAAATGAAAATTTTAAATGGTTAATTTTAAAAAATAAAAAAAATAAATTTATTATTATTATTAAAAAAAAAAAAAAAAAAATAGTTATTAGATTTTACTTTAATGTGCAATCGTGCCAAATTTTATTTCATTTTTTTTTTTTGTCATTATAATAATAATAATAATAATACGTAAATATAAGAACTGAAATTTACGAAATTATATATACATATATAAATTGCTTATTATTATTATTTTTCTTTTTTTATCGATTTCATATCATCCTTTTTTTTTTTTGATGACCCAGGAGAAATGCAGTTACGCACTTACCCCTCCTTTGAACGGAGGGAGTACGGGGCTCGGTATGGTTTTTGGAGAAAGCCTCACCGGCAACCCATACCCACTAAAACTCCTGGGCATGTCACAATAGCGTGGCTTATTTGAAGAGGGGGGGAGACGCTCGAGGGAGTAGAACATACATTTTAGTCTCCCCTCTCCGGTAAGCCAGAACGTTACCCTTCCACACGATTCTCTTGTGGGGAGATCCACCCTAATCTTCGTTCCGCCATCACCTCGAAGATGAGAACGCATCTCCCAGGACGTTCGGCAGTCCCTTTCGGGAGTGTTCTCCGGTCCTTCGCTTGGGGGGGAAAGGGGCGGAAAGCTCGCTTGCTTCCAGAGAATGCGGTCGGGAGGGAAGATTCAGACTAAAACTTTGCCACCTGAATTTAAGGGGTAAATTAAAGAAGAAAGTGAAGACGTTTGTTGACCGCATTCTCTCCTAATGGGTTATGAGGACTAAACGGGGGGCAAGACAGATAGAGGACACCGACCGGGATTGCCGATCTACTGGAAATTGGAAAGAAGATTCACCGACGCGAAGCTTTCGTTCGTCGCCGCACTTCGCTAATCGAAGACGTCGTCGTCGTCATCTGCATCCTCGTCTTCGTCCTCCTCCTTCTCGTTCCGACGACGACGTTTCCTCTCCCTCGGTCGATGACGAAGGTCCGGAACCTCTCCTTCCGCTGCCTCTTCCTCTTCATCCTCCTCGCCCTCCTCTCCTTCCTCATCAGCGAGATATTTCTTTTTGTTAGACCTAATCCCACTTGTCCGGAGCGTACGACGACGAACTCCGGACTTTTCGTGTTCGCGATCCTCTTTCACCCGCAGGACCGCTTCCGAAAATGGCCTGTTATATGGCATTCTCTGCCACTTTGGAACGCGTTCATGTTTCTTTCCTCGGGGAAAAAAGTAAAAAGATACGTTATTGTTTAGAAAATTGATTGAATGTGTGAAATCGTCCGACATGTTTTTGACTGTTGTTGTCTCGTCGAATTTTTTTCGTTCATTCATTGTGTTTTTTTGTTTGTTTCGATTGTTTAGAGAGGAACACTCGACGTATCAACCGGTCGTTTTATTCAAGCACGGCGTGGACTCCGATAGGAGATCTCATGGCAACGGGAAGCAACGACAAAACGGTCAAATTCATGAAATTCAATCCGGAAACGTCGAATTTTGAGGGTCAAGAAATCGAATTGTCCATGCACGATGGAACGGTGAGAGATTTATGCTTTCTGGAAGACACGTCGAACAAATGGAGTTTGCTCATAAGCGGCGGAGCGGGGATTGAGATTAGCGGGGATTGGCGGAGGGGAGATTGTAAAATTTACGTCACTGATTGTGCCACGGGAGGTCCGTATCAAGCTCTGGCGGGTTACGGAGGACACGTATTATCATTGTACAACTGGGACGGAGCCATGCTCGTACCTGGAAGTCAAGATAAAACGGTTCGATTTTGGGATTTGAGAGTACGCGGATGCGTTAACACGGTTACCCCGGTCACGGCTCCCGGAAACAGGGTAAAAAAAATTTTTTTAACGTCAAGAACGCATTTCCGGCGTTCGTTGTTTTGATGAATACAAAAATCTACAACCGGAAAATTACTTAATTTTTGTTTTTACTTCCATTGCAGAGCTCACCTGTTGCTGCCGTTTGCGTCCATCCATCCGTATGACTCCTAGTATCCGGACACGAAGATTCATCGTGTGTTTTGTACGACATTCGCGGGGGGAGAAACGTTCAATGTTTTAAACCTCATTCGTCAGACATAAGATCGATAAGGTTTTCACCGAATGCTTATTACCTATTGACTGGAGGATACGATAACAAATTCGTCTTGACGGATTTACAAGGTTTGTATTAATATTATTACTAACGTCTTGACAATAATGATGAATGATGACGTCATTAATCGGTTTGTTTTTTGTCTCCAGGGGATTTGACGTTGCCACTTCCCAGCGTCGTCGTCGCTCATCACCAAGACAAAGTCATTTCCGGAAGGTGGCATCCGACAGAATTTTCATTTTTGAGCACGAGCGCCGACAAGACGTGCACTCTGTGGGCTTTACCCCCCATTTGAAACTACCGTAAAACACCGAGCGTTAGGATTTCGCGAATATGAAATAATGTTTTCTCTCTCTCTCTCTCTCTCTCTCTCTCTCTCTCTCCTCACGTAAGCTCTCTTAAAATTGTAAATATTATTATTATCATCATTCTCGGTCTGTTGTACTAAACGTCATAGTATTTTCAGAACTTGAAAATAATTTTAAAAAGAAAAGAGCATTGTAATATCATAATCACCATCTAGTCAGAAATTTCTAGAAATAATTTTCTTATTATCGGAAAAGTGTCATCGCCACTAACCGAACGAACGCTTTTATCGCTTTTCGGCAATAAAATATAAATGAAAGACGAAGAATTGGGGGAAATCGTTAGATAGAGCATGAAAAAGAGAAAAAGGTCGGAAAAACCGGGAGGGAAAAAAAAACGGGAACATGTTCGTATTTATATATATAAATTTGTAAATTTTTTCGTTAGGTTGTCACACGGATCGAACGCCAGAACGCATCGAACGTCGTCGCGCGCGGAATCCAAAAGTTTTTCTATTTTATTTTTTATGTTTCGCTTTCAGCAGTTATTATCACAAAAAAAAAATGAGGTAGAGGCAGGGGAGTAGTGGGGGCCGGGAGTTAAAGGCGTGCTCCTGTAATCCAGGTACTTGGAGGCCGGGTGCAGCAGATGACTCTGATCGTGTAATTCGGATCCTACTTATTGCTCATTGTTAAACAACGGTCGGCGGGAGCACTTCGGGGTCCCGACCGTGTGTTTTCGTCGGCCAACAGGGTAATTAGGGACTGTGTCCCGGTGCGCGGCGGTTGAGAGTCGTTTTCCCCGATCGCAGAAACCTCTTCACAAGGCTTTAGACTACGTCCCTTCTCCAGGAATAATAATACCGCTTTTAACTCTTTGTCGTCTGCTGGAAATGATGTTGATGTTACTCTTGTTAAAAATAATGATGAAAATGAAATTACAAGAGGAAATAATAAAAAGGAAATTAATCGAAAAGGTGAATTTTTTTTGTAATTTAATTTTTTAATATCTTCTGCTTTTTTTTATTTAATTTTATTATTATTATTATTATTATTATTATTATTATTATTATTATTATTATTATTATTATTATTATTATTATTATTATTATTTATTAATTTAGTATATTTTTAAATATTTTACATTTATAAAATTGCTGTCACGTTTAATGAAAAAAGCTATTGGAAAATCAACCTTCAATTTCAAAAGAAAATGAAGAAAAAAAAATTTCGAATGATGATGATGATAATAATAAAAATAAAAAAAAAATCATTTTCAAATGTAACGAAATCGGAAAATTTAATTAATAATAGTAAAAAATCCGAGTCGAGAGTTCAATTATCAAAATATATATATATATATTAATATATATAATAATTAATATATATAATTATATAATTATATATATATATATATATTGCTTTTATAATACGTCCACGAATAAATATTTTTACATAATAATAATAATAATAAATAAATAAATAAAAATTAAATAAAATTTATTTATTATCCTTATTATTATTATTTTTTTTTATTTTAAATTCGTTTCTCCATCCTTGGTCACATTAAATATTTACATATACAAAATTTTGCTTTAAAATATAGTTATTTCATAATTCAAATTTTATTCCTATTAATACATAAGTTAAACATGAAAAATATGTGATTTTTTTTCTGACCAATCACGAGTAAGAATGGCGAGCGCCATAATTTTCTCATTATGTATACAAAGCACGCCATTGGTTAAAAATTGTATTGAAAATTGCATATACTCTAAATGCAAGGCGTTGAAGCGAAACGAAACTATCGAAAAATTGAGACCTCCTAAATATTATGTTTTACTGATACTCGGAACCAATTTTTCACTCATTTTTCTTGATTTTTTTTCGTTCGCCTTACTTTTGTGAGTTATGCAATTTGTCGTGTTCACGCGTATTGCCAGTTGCATAACCAAAATTTTTAAGGATTTCTGAATTTTTTCGATTTTTTCCGTTTGCCTAACTTTTTTGAGTTATGCAATTTGTCGGGTTTGGCGTATTGCCAGTTGCATAACCCAAATTTGTATAAAAATTTCTTTTAAGTTTTTCTTTTATGGGAATAAATGAATGATATAACCAAACATGCATGGTGGGGAAAAAAAAAACAAATTTTATTTTTTTTTTTAAATAATATATTTGAGAGAATAAATACTTATATTACTATATTATTATTATTATTATTATTATTATTATTATTATTATTATTATTATTATTAATATCATCATCATTATAAATTTGAAAAAAAAAAACGGAAAACTTAATAATCGTTTGTGGCAAATTTAGTAGTTTATGTGGCACGATTAAGAAAAATATACATACATATATTTTATACACATATATTTGCATTTATTCTTTTTAGATACTATCGTTCTAACCCTAAAAGGAAACTTTTATTTGGAATACTTCGTACGAGAAAAACTACAAAAAAAAAAAAAGTTTCGGATGATATCGTCGGGTTAAAATCATCGTGCAATTAGCAGACGATGTCTTAAAAAAATTTTTCTACGTGAGAAAAGATGGTAGCCATCGTTGGAACTGGTGGCTTATAGATCGTCTTTTTCCTTCTTGTTCTTACGACTTCTTCGGCAAACAGCGGCGACGGTGGCAGTGGCGG
Source organism: Pediculus humanus corporis (assembly GCF_000006295.1). Lineage (NCBI taxonomy): Eukaryota > Metazoa > Arthropoda > Insecta > Psocodea > Pediculidae > Pediculus > Pediculus humanus. The sequence continues at coordinate 173,764 of NW_002987000.1, forward strand.
CAGCGGCGTTCGTAATTTTTTTCTTTTCTTCTTTTCAACGTCACTGCCGTGACGTCAATTATTATTATTATTATTATTACTTCATCAATCACGAAATATTTTTTGCGCGTTTGCGGTCGAAGGCGAAGTCCGCTAGAGGAAACTCGTAGGGCGCGACGCAAGGGAAGAGCTCCGCGACGACTTCGGTGAGAAACTCCCCCGTCATGCCGGCCGTCAGTGGCCCCGACGAATTCCACAGCTTCTTCGTCACAATGTGGAACGGAAAACCCCACGGATCCAAATCCACTTCGCTCAGGAGGTCCTTTCAACTCTCCTCTATCGGACTCCATGTCGCTCGGCGAACCCAAACCCACGACGCCCACCACTTCGCTTTATATCCCAGCAGATTGCGTCGGTCTCGATTTCTTCGTAAT
>NW_002987000.1:174196-182777 GCF_000006295.1 Pediculus humanus corporis
ATAATATAAACGTGGCCAAATATAAATCAAACGTTCAATCATCACTCAAAATTTAATTACAGGTTTAAAACGAGGTTCCTTCTATGACGACAAACAACCGAACCTGATTTTTTCTAATTATTCCTCTTTCTCGCCTTTCCCTCCCTCCCTTCCTCTTCTTGCCTTCTCGCTTTTTCGTACTTTTTTCCAAAACGAAATCGTAGCCATTAATTAAATTATTTGGAAATATAACAGAAACGTTTTTGTCAAGTTGTTTTGCACCTCTCCTCTCCTCTCCAAAAGGTAGACATCATCTTGTTTTGCTGTCTGATACTGTCACTCCTGAATGTACCGGCTCGTCTTCACTGGTCCTTTCCTAAATGAAAGAAAAAAAATGTAATAACAATTAGTAAAGACAAATGTAAAAACTTTATAAAAAAAAAAAAAATTTTCTGTTGTTTCATCCGCGTTCTACCTACTTACCATCGAGTAAAAACGCGCGTATTTTTTCTCTCTCTTTCTCTCTCTCTCTCGTTTTCACCTTTTCTCCACTCATCAATCTTGCAAAAAAGAAATCGTGAATTTAAATATTATCGTTCTAACCCTAAAAGGAAACTTTTTTATTTGGAATATTTCGGACGAGAAAAACTACAAAAAAAAAAGTTTCGGATGATATCGTCGGGTTAAAATCATCGTGCAATTAGCAGACGATGTCTTAAAAAAATTTTTCTACGTGAGAAAAGATGGTAGCCATCGTTGGAACTGGTGGCTTATAGATCGTCTTTTTCCTTCTTGTTCTTACGACTTCTTCGGCAAACAGCGGCGACGGTGGCAGTGGCGGCAGCGGCGTTCGTAATTTTTTTCTTTTCTTCTTTTCAACGTCACTGCCGTGACGTCAATTATTATTATTATTATTACTTCATCAATCACGAAATATTTTTTGCGCGTTTGCGGTCGAAGGCGAAGTCCGCTAGAGGAAACTCGTAGGGCGCGACGCAAGGGAAGAGCTCCGCGACGACTTCGGTGAGAAACTCCCCCGTCATGCCGGCCGTCAGTGGCCCCGACGAATTCCACAGCTTCTTCGTCACAATGTGGAACGGAAAACCCCACGGATCCAAATCCACTTCGCTCAGGAGGTCCTTTCAACTCTCCTCTATCGGACTCCATGTCGCTCGGCGAACCCAAACCCACGACGCCCACCACTTCGCTTTATATCCCAGCAGAATTGCGTCGGTCTCGATTTCTTCGTAATCTTCTCCGCGGCGGAGAAGTTTCCGTTTCTTATCCCTGAACCGACGACGAGCAAGACAGGACTTCTAGGAAAAGCCTAACCGAAGGACTCACACCCACTAAAACTCCTGAGCATGTCGCAATAGCTTGTATGCTTGTATGGTTGTCCAACAGGATTACTAGAGTACACCACCACCACTCCCGGCTTTCCATTTAATCTCCTCTTCATCCCTTTTCATTCATTCATTCATTTTTATTATTTAACGTAATAAAAAAGAAAACTACGGGGTGGCAAAAAAAAACATTCGTTTATTTAAAAATAATAATAAAACAATAATTAATAAAATAAAATTTTTTTTGTTTTTCTTTTAAATTATAATTATTATCATTATTATAAAATACATAAATTTTTATTTTATTTATTTAAAAGCTATGTACATAATACATTTTATTTATTTATTTATTAATAATAATAATAATTAAAAAAAAAATTACTTATTTATTTATTAATTTCGCAAAATTATAAGATGATGAATCATGAAGCGGCAAATTTAAATTTTATTTTTCTTCTTCTTCTCCTCCTCCTCCTCCTTTTTTTCCAGGCTGTCATCATCGTATCAAATAATAATTATTATCATCATCATAGTCATTTTACGTAAGTTTTCTCCAGCGCGAGATTCGTACAATAAAAACGAAGAGTATTTATCCATTTCCTTTATTTTTTTTCGCGCTTTTTTTTTTTTTTTCAAAAACTTACGTAAACTATGACGAAAGTTTACGATGATGACGTGGCGATGACGTCACGAAAACATTCGAAATTTTCTTTTCTTTTTTTTTTTTTTTTTTTTCACGTCCTTATTGTAATAATAATTGTAATGAAATAAAGCAAACGACGAGGCCGGTTGACACGTTAAAATGAACATTAAATTTAAATTTTTTTTTCTTTTCTTTTCCTTTTCTTATTTTTAATTTTTGTACAGAAAAAGAGAATGAAAAGCTTTTTTATATCTATTCTTTTTTTTTTTTTTTTTTTTTTTTTAAAGTTTTTCACTTTTTTTTTTGTTTGTTTTGTTTGTTTTGAAACGCGATGCGGCGACGAAAAAAGCCGACTAATTATTATTACAAAACCTGCGATTTATTTATGTAACCGACGGTAAAAGTCCGGGAAAGGCGTCCCATCCTGCGAAGACGACCTGAAATAAAAGGAAAAAAGGTATATTACAAAAAAAAAGAAAAATCAAAATCGTCGTAATTGTGTACAGCCTGACGGGTGGGGGGGGGGCACAACCGGAAAAACAAATCGCGATTGACGCGAAAGACACGAGCGCGTACGTTAGACATTTCGTTTGTTTGTGTTTGTCGTCGAAACCGCGAAATTAAATTTTTTTTTAAAAAAAAAGAAAAGTTTCTGGAAAAATTATTCACACCGCTTCCAGAAGCACACTTTTCCACGGGTTCCTGTTTCTTGCTGGACAAGACAAACCACATCGAATTTTGAGTGCTCGAATGCAAACGTGCGTGTGTGTGTGAGTGCGTACGTGCGTTTTTTTCTCCAAACCGTCGTCGACGAAAACGTTTTAACAAAACAAAAAAAAAAAAAAAGTGGGGGAAGTGCAAGGTGTTTGTTTCCTATTAGTCCATGACTTCGAATAATAATAATAATAATAATAATAAATACGTACTCTTGTTTGTAGGCGTTGATTATGGCAGCCGATTATTGTCCACCTTTCTTGCGACTACTCCGGACTGCGAAGAAAACACATAAAAAAAAAAAAGAAAAGAAAATTGTATTAGTTTTAGTCAAAAAAAAAAAAGCGAAAAAAAATTCGTCGTCAAAGGTCGACGCATTCGAAATTTCAAAAAAAAACCTCAAACTCCGAACGTTCGACCGTAAAACAAACAAACAAACAAACAAACAAAAAAGAGAAAAACCCCCTTTACGCATAAACGTTTGACTGCGTTGAGTAATATTATTATTATTTTTTCTTCTAATGTTAAAGGAAACGGAAACTGTTTGGAGGGAAGGAGGGACAGGGTGGGGGGAAGGGTGGAAAGGAAAATTGCTGAGGCAACAAACAACGCGGCGTAATGCGTAAAGGAGAGCGTCAGTTTCAAATTTAATTCGATTCGTTAATAAGGGTTTAGTCGATTAAAAAACAACAACAAAATTAGAAAAAAAAATTACACGTGTGTTACGCAAGGTGCACACGTGCGTACACACACACACGAGACCAATTCTAGGTAGGTTTGTCTCGTTTAAAAACTGGACAATATTTTGGAAATTTGTCCTTTAATTTTTAGTATTATCGCTCCGTGATTTTTGCGTGCGTGTGCGTGTATTTGTTTTATTGTTTTTTTGCCCCCCCCCGTCCCTCCCTCCTACCTTCCCAACAAAATAAATAATCGAACGGTTAAAAAAAAAAAGGACAACCCGAACAATAATTAACCGAACCGGAAATTCAAAAAAAAAAAAAAGAAAAAAAATTTACGTTTTCCTTTTTCAAACCATTTCCTACGCGTTTGTCTGCTAAGAAACGATAGTAATAATAATAATAATAATAATAATAATAAATCAAAACCTCTCTTGAGGTCTCCGTTACTTTCCTTTCGAAAAAATCTCCCGAAAAAATCTCGAAATGCCTCTCATTAAAAAATTGTTATCGATTGATATCGATGTCAATATTCGCGAATCGAGAAACCGGAAGAAAGTCGAAGTGTGACGTAAGATAAAACAGACAACTTCCGGTTTTTCCTTTTTGCTCCTCATCAGACGCGAACAAAAACAAATAATTCGCATATTGATGATAATATTAGAGTTAAAAAAAAAAATCAAAATTAAATTAAATTTAAAAAAAAAAAAAAAACCAAACGTATGAATTGATTAATAATAATAATAATAATGATAATAATAATAAGAACCTCTTTCGTATGTACAGAAGACTTGAGAATATCGTCGAGGTTTTTTTTTTTTTTTTTTTTTTTTTTTATTAAAATTTTTTTTTGTTTTTTAATTTTTTTTTTTTTTTTTTTGGTTTTTTTGTTTGTTTTTGTTTTTGTTTTCTTCCCCCCTCTCTCTCACTTGCACGTGGCTTTCCTGTACGGAGACGGATTGGGTCTAAAAAACCGAAACCTTAGACGAAGATCAAAATCTTTTCGGACTAAAATAAAAACCAATACATGTGTTATTAGAAACTATTTTTCCAAAAAAAAAGTCCAAATTCAGGATTTCCACGCTTTTAAAATAAATTAAAAATAATAATAATAATAATAAAATAATTTCGAAATCGTCTTTTTGTCCCACTTTGTGTGCCTTCTCCAGTAAACCAAAAAAAAAAAAAAAATTGATTGATTTTTGTTTTATTGTGTAAAATGACGATATGATCGCGATTATGGTGTTCGGTGAAAATGATTTCAAGTGTGATGGTGATGCAGTGCCGAGATGTCGATGACGATGGTTATGACGTCGTTACCAACCACGTGACCAAACGTGAAAATTTTTACTCAAAGAAACAAGAAGCGAGCTTGTGAGTGCAGCCTTTTGTCATCAACTCTGTACTTACGATGCAACAACAATTTCTCAAAAAGCAAAAAATTTCAAAAAAAAAAAAAAAAAAGTGAAAAATGAGGTCTCCTCTCATTTTGATAAAAAAAATTTTCTTTCTGTTTTGTTTTGTTTTTTTTTTTTTTTTTTTTCAATAACATCAGACAACAACAACAACAACAGCAACAGAACATCGATTACAACAAAACGAAAAAAAAAAAGAAAACAAATCAAAAAAAACTCAACTCACGTTTTACTGCACGTATGAAGGGGGGGAGGGAAAAAGAAAAAAAAAAGTGAAAAAAATTCCGGCGGAAAAGCGAATGAGGCAAAGACGAGAGACGTAGTAACGATAATGATAATAATAATAACAACAATAAGGATGATAATACAAAACGAAAGAAACTAAAATGGCGGCGTCTCTGTCGTCTCTCTCAGAAAAGGTCCTTCCGATGTTGAATCAATGACTACATTGTTCGGTGCGTGACTTCGACGACCTTCCACAACATCACGTTCGAAAATAAACAAATAATCAAAGTTAAAAAATATTATTCGAAATAGAAAAGAGAAAAACAAAAAAACAAATTAATGAAAGAAAATAATAATAATAACCAGGAAACGAATCGTGGGGGGAGGAGAAGAGACAAGAAATGATCCGGATCTCAGCATCCATTCACGCTCTACTCCTCTCTCTCTCTCTCTCTCTCTTCCCCTCCCCTCACCCCCCCCCCTAGTGAAATGAATGAAAATAAATATTTACACTCGATTATTAAAACTACTACCACGACTTTTGCTCGAGATCAAAAAAAAAAAAAAATAATAATGATAAAAAAAGCGTTCGATTCGAACGGGCCTGTATATCATTCATTAAGGCCCCCCCTCTCTCTATCTCTCTCTCTCTCTCTCTCTCTCTCTCTCGTCATTTCAGTTATTCTTTTTATTTTTAGTACTGAAATTATATCAAATCGTGTCGTGTAATTAGTTTTAATGTCGACAACAACCTACGAGTTGAAAAAGATGGCCGCATTAAAAAAAAAAAAAAATTTTTTATTTATTATTATTATTATTCATTGGAAACGTTTCGCAATTCCCTGTTGAAAAATACCTCGTCATCATCATCATCATCATCTATCGCGAAAAAAAAAAAAAAAAAAAAAAAAAGCGCTCGCGAAACAAAAAAACAACGTTTCGTTTTTATTCGTGGCACAAGATCGTTTTTTTTTTTTTTTTTTTTTTTTTTACCGTGACAAAATAAAAACCCCGAAAACGTTAGTCTTCTTCAATTTAAAAAATAAAACGAACGTTGATAATAATAATAATAATAATAATAATAATAATAATAATAATAATAATAATAATAATAATAATAATATAAAATCCGAACTTGATGATGAACGTTTGAATTTTATTAGAAAACGAAGCCAAAAAAAAAAAAAAAAAATTACAACATTCTATTTTCGATGACAGCCAACACACAAAAAAAAAAAAAAAGTAAATCATTCGAACGCTTTCAACCCCCTCTCTCCCTTCCCCTCCCATCCCATCCCCCTCATTTTATTTTAAATTCGTGAGATTTAAACGCGCCTAAAAAAAAAAATAAAATTTCCTTTTCTCAATTGATTTTCCTCCCCGGGGCCACTTTGCGCACGATTTTTTTCCCCCTCCCCCTTTTTTCTTTAATTTCCTTTACTCTTGGGGAGAAGAGGGGAAATCCGTTCACAAATCATACGCCGAATAACAATCGATTACGATGATGATGATGAAGATGATGATGTACGATTAAGATGAGAGAGAACGAGCGGTCACGATGGCGGTGACGACGACGACCACGACGACATGATTTTATGCAATGAAGATAATAATGATTTTTTTTACATTTAACTTACTTCTGTCGATGTTTCTCTGAAGGTGATTAGCAACCCGATGTCTCGCATCGTTGTATTCCAGGTGCAAACCGAGCCTTAGCAATGTGGGATTTTGCTCGACCAAATTTGTTATTTCCATTTCTATTTTATTACCGAGTACTTGACTCCTCTGATTCGACGCTCTGAATTCTTCGACCGTTTTCGTCTTCAATAAACTTTTTATTAATTTAACTATGATCGGTGGACTTATGAAATTCGTCTCGATGCTAAAAAAAAAAAAAAAAAAAAAGATGGTCAAGTTTGGATAGTTTTTTCCTTTGACTTGATCCTCTTTCATTCATTCATTCATTCATTCGAGAGTGTGTACTCACTTGACAACTCTAAGAGTTTTATTTTGTTCGAGTGCTTCGGCTAATTGCATCGCCACGTGATCCGTCATTCCTACGTTAGTCAGACTTAATATTTCCAAATAAGTATTACCTTTGAGTGCTTCGAATAACTGTTCAAATTTTTCATCCGATATATTCTATAAAACATTAATAATAATAATAATAAAAATGACGTAATAACAACAACAACAACCAAGTTGTGACGACAAATAAAAGCATAAAAAATCCCGACTAACTAACTTTTATGTTGTTCCAGTTGAGGTTGGTTAAAGTCGAATCGTCCGATTTGACTTGTTCGATTGTTTTATCAACGTCCGTCGTGTTCGGAGGATCCTGCGGATAAAATTTTAATTTTGACGCTTTTGTTATGCCGTCCCAACCTAATCCCACTGGTTGACCTTTGTTTAAAAGCGATGCGTGATATTGATCTTGATTCATCATCGAATGAAATCCGAGAATGGCTGTTATAACAATAATTAAAACCCGGGTTAATTAAATATAATTGTCATAATAATACTATAATAATGATGGTCATTCGAAAAAAAAAAAAAATCGTGGAAGGAGAATGAATTTGAATTAAAAATTTCTCGCGGTTTTTTTTTCGTTTTGTTTTGTTTAATTTTACCTGCCAAATCGATAATTTCTTCTTGCGTCGCGTCCGCCAATGCTTGCTCGTATTCATCTCCTAAATCGATGCTAATTTTTTCTTCGAGGTTAACCTGTTCGGCGGATGGCGGAGGTGGCACCCACTGCGTTGCACGAGAAAACAAATTTTAAAATTTTTGAAAATAAAAATTATACAGGTTTGACACTTCGACAAATACGTACCTTTTTCCCCCTTATGACTCCCGGTACGAAAGGTTTGAGCTCGGGTTTATCGGGCGTTTCCAAAGCTTGTTTATTTATGTGTTCTATGAGCTTTTTCCTGTCGAGAGGACCCGTGGGATTTTTATCACATTCGTAACTACATCTTTGAGATGGCGGTAAAAGGTTGTCGTCGGGATCGACTTCTTTAGCTACAAAAAAAAATTTACGATGTGATCGTGAACTCGGGTCAATAAGAACACACATAAAAAAAAAAAAATTCGATTCTTTTAAACGACGTCACGCAAACACTAAAAGTCATCACGTGATGATTACCAGGTAAATAAAAATTAAAAATAATAATGATGATGATGATGATGATAAAACGACCAGCACACAAAGAACGTTTGAATGACTTGGTTAAAAAAAAAAAATGAAAATAAAGAAACCCGAAGTCACCCAAGCGTATAAAATAACAAAAACAAAAATGAGGGGTTTCTTTTTTTTTCCTTTTTTAATTCGAAGGGAAAGTAATAAGTCGGGGGAGGGGAGGGAAGGGAAGGGAAGGATGGGAAAGGGAATCAGAGACCACGAAATTCAAATGAATATTCAAATCCTGAAACTTGAGAGACGATTTTAATTTCATCAATTTAAATAACGTTCATTCAAATCTTTCTTTTCCTCCCCTCTCCTCCCCCCCCCCTCTCTCTCTCTCTCTCACCAACGATGAAAAGTGACATTTAAATTTAACCTCGTTTCATCAACCTTAACGT
>NW_002987000.1:182797-183896 GCF_000006295.1 Pediculus humanus corporis
AAGGAAAATTGCTGAGGCAACAAACAACGCGGCGTAATGCGTAAAGGAGAGTGTCAGTTTCAAATTAAAAACAAACAAACAAACGAACAAACGATTTTATTAATAATTAATTCGATTCGTTAATAAGGGTTTAGTCGATTAAAAAACAACAACAAAATTAGAAAAAAAAATTACACGTGTGTTACGCAAGGTGCACACGTGCGTACACACACACACGAGACCAATTCTAGGTAGGTTTGTCTCGTTTAAAAACTGGACAATATTTTGGAAATTTGTCCTTTAATTTTTAGTATTATCGCTCCGTGATTTTTGCGTGCGTGTGCGTGTATTTGTTTTATTGTTTTTTTGCCCCCCCCCGTCCCTCCCTCCTACCTTCCCAACAAAATAAATAATCGAACGGTTAAAAAAAAAAAGGACAACCCGAACAATAATTAACCGAACCGGAAATTCAAAAAAAAAAAAAAAGAAAAAAAATTTACGTTTTCCTTTTTCATACCATTTCCTACGCGTTTGTCTGCTAAGAAACGATAGTGATAATAATAATAATAATAATAATAATAATAATAATTCATAAAAATTTCTGTTGAGGTCTTGGTAATCCGTTACTTCCCTTTCGATGTGTGTTTGACGCGGAAGGTTGGGTAGGGCCTGCCAACGTCCAAAGGATGTGATGGTCCCAAAAAAATCTCGAATCGAACGAACGACTCAATGCCTGTCATTAAAAAATTGTCATCGATCGATATCGATATTCGCGAATCGAGAAACCGGAAGAAAGTCGAAGTGTGACGTAAGATAAAACAGACAACTTCCGGTTTTTCCTTTTTGCTCCTCATCAGACGCGAACAAAAACAAATAATTCGCATATTGATGATAATATTAGAGTTAAAAAAAAATCAAAATTAAAACCAAACGTATGAATTGATTAATAATAATAATAATAATGATAATAATAATAAGAACCTCTTTCGTATGTACAGAAGACTTGAGAATATCGTCGAGGTTTTTTTTTTTTTTTTTTTTTTTTTTATTAAAATTTTTTTTTGTTTTTTAATTTTTTTTTTTTTTTTTGGTTTTTTTGTTTGTTTTTGTTTTTGTTTTC
>NW_002987000.1:183916-204382 GCF_000006295.1 Pediculus humanus corporis
AGCTTGTTTATTTATGTGTTCTATGAGCTTTTTCCTGTCGAGAGGACCCGTGGGATTTTTATCACATTCGTAACTACATCTTTGAGATGGCGGTAAAAGGTTGTCGTCGGGATCGACTTCTTTAGCTACAAAAAAAAATTTACGATGTGATCGTGAACTCGGGTCAATAAGAACACACATAAAAAAAAAAAAATTCGATTCTTTTAAACGACGTCACGCAAACACTAAAAGTCATCACGTGATGATTACCAGGTAAATAAAAATTAAAAATAATAATGATGATGATGATGATGATAAAACGACCAGCACACAAAGAACGTTTGAATGACTTGGTTAAAAAAAAAAAATGAAAATAAAGAAACCCGAAGTCACCCAAGCGTATAAAATAACAAAAACAAAAATGAGGGGTTTCTTTTTTTTTCCTTTTTTAATTCGAAGGGAAAGTAATAAGTCGGGGGAGGGGAGGGAAGGGAAGGGAAGGATGGGAAAGGGAATCAGAGACCACGAAATTCAAATGAATATTCAAATCCTGAAACTTGAGAGACGATTTTAATTTCATCAATTTAAATAACGTTCATTCAAATCTTTCTTTTCCTCCCCTCTCCTCCCCCCCCCCCTCTCTCTCTCTCTCTCACCAACGATGAAAAGTGACATTTAAATTTAACCTCGTTTCATCAACCTTAACGTGTTTATAATATGTACGCGCAAATGAAATTGCAAACGCCGCCTGCCTTTTCAATTACGTAAAACATTGTAGAGTAACCAGAGTGAAGAGAGAGAGAAAGAGGCAGAGAAAGAGAGAGAGAGAGAGAGAGAGAGAGAAAGAAAGAGAAAGAGAAAGAGAGAGAGAGAGAGAGAGAGAGAAAGAAAGAGAAAGAGAAAGAGAAAGAGAGAGAGAGAGAGAGAGAACAAAATGATTCTCTCCACCCTCGAGTGTGCATTCATTCTCATCTCATGATTAAAACCTTCAACTTTTTCTCACGTTTGTTTAAAAGTCAACAACTTTTAAAATTCTATAAAACTTTTTTTTTTTTTGTTTCCATCTTCATCTTTTTATTGAAAACTATCAAGTCTGACGATAACGAGTTTTCCGCGAAAAAAGTTTATTTTGACTCACCGGTCATAGGTCATCGCAACAAATTATTATTTTATATATATTTAATTGACGGAACCGAACATTACGTAATTTTTTTTTTATTTTCGGGGGAAGGGGAGAGGTAATAAGTAGGTAAAGGTGAGTATATATTCGGTAACTGCACGCGAGAAAACTCATTAGAGTAGGAGTGATCATCAGAGCGCCCTAAATGAGAAAAACATTTGATGATGATGATGATGATTACGTAACGAGTGACCGACCAAACATTCATTCTCTCTCTCTCTCTCTCTCTCTTTCGTTTCTAACTTAATTAAATAAAAAATACATTGGGATGTTTCGGATTTACCAAAAAAGAAAAAATTTGACATTAATAAACCAACCAACTAATAATAATAATAATTTTAAAATATTTTTGTGCGTTTTCACTTTTGTAAATTTTTTTTTTTTTTTTTTTTTTCGTTCATTCGTGCGTGATAATTAGGATGGAATTCGCAACGAAAAAGTTCTTTCTTGTGCTTGAAATCTAATAATGTGTTTGTACATTTAATGTATATTTCCGTAACGAGAACAAATCCGTCACGCGTTTCCATTTATTAACTCACACCATCGAACGTTTGACTCGCGTCATTTACGCGAAAAGGCGTCTCGCTTATTTAAAAAAAAAAAAACTTTCGCGAAAATGCGGCGCGTTATCATCATCATCACCATCACCATCACCATCACCATCTTTTTTTTGATTAATTGGTCAGGAAGCAAAGGATTCGGAGATTAATATTAAAAATTTTAGTATATAAATTACCTAACAAACTGATTTCTTCCGGCGTTAACTGTGATAAAAGCTCGTCAACGTCGATTTCGTCGTATTTCGACAAATCTCTTCCGTAAAGTTTTGATGGCGTCGTTTTGACCGTCGTCGTCGTTGACGATGTAGTCTGGAAAAAAAGAAAGAAAAAATAATAATAATAATAAAAATCGTTCATTTATTCTCACGTGTATTATTATTATTATTATGACATCCTTAAAAAAAAAAAAAAACCGTTCGACGAACGCGTTTTTCTTTAGTTAACTGTACAATTGTAATTTAAATAGCAATAATAAATAAATAAATAAATAAATAAAATTTCCATAACGGTAAATTCTCATTAGATTCGAACGATCGATCGAACCATCGATGTATCGATCGATACATCGATACATCGAAAACCCACATTCGTAATCTTGTTAATCATTTTTTTTTTTTTTTTACGCGTGACTAAATACAACAACAACAACAACAATAATAATAATGATGATGATGATGAACAAACAAAAGTAACAAAACGAAACGGATCGCGCAGGTCGTGCGCAAACCGGAAATCTTAATAATAATAATAATAATAATAACTTTGGAATTAATAAATTTTTTTGAAATCGAAAACGTATTTGTGAAATTTCAAAATAATATTTCCTTTCTTCTTACAAAAAAAAAAAATGAATCACATTTCCAAATGGATGGAGAAGCCATTGATTGTTATTTTTAAAAAATAAATAAATAAATAAACCGAATCGAATTCGAATTATTAACCATGTCAAAAAGTGTAAATCAATTAACCCAGAATTGAAAGAAAAAGGAGGAAAAGGAAAATAATAATAATAATAATAATGGTGGTAGTAGTAGTAGTATTCAAAAAAAATTCCAAGAATCTTTTGTTTTCCAGCTCCCCAATTAATTTTTTTTTACCTCCAGCGGAAATAAATTTCGTCGTGGGAGACCAAAAATATTCGCAATTATCCGTGGCAAGGGCGTAAACTTACGGTTCGCGACCCCCCCAAAAAAAAAAATCTAAAAAAAAAAAAATTCCGCGAACGAAAAACTAAAGCCGCAAAATAATTCGATTACTATTATTACTATTATTATCATTATTATTCATTACATGTAAATTTAATATAATTTCGGGGAGAGAGAGAGAGAGAGAGTGAATGACTTATTGAGTGACGCCGAAAAAATTAGCACGAAATGTTAATTAAACGTTAATTACCACAACATACTTAACTCGATAATAATAATAATAATAATAATAAGTGAGTGAGTGAGACGACGCCATTAATAATAAAACATTTTCATAATAATTTTTTTTTTTTTGGTTGGTAAAACTGGAATGGTCAGTGGTACTTGAAAAAAAAAAAAAAAATCGATTAGAATCAATAATGATAATAATTTAATTATTACTTTTCTAATCGGTCTATTTCGTCACCATCTCGCAATTTTTTTCTTCTCTCTCCCTCTCCCCCCTCTCTTTCTTTCCTTCTTTAAAAATTTTTACAACTCGTAGAAAACAAACAGCGCTTGCAGAGAGAGCAAAAAAAAAAAAATTAAAAAATTTCAGTGTGAAAAAAAAAAAAAATAATAAAAATATTTCGCTTTCCGACAGAAATTTTCTTTTAGACACAAAAAGCGTGCGTGTTAATAATAAATTCGAGAGAGAGAGAGAGAGAGAGACAGAGAAAATTCAGGCGCCTAAATTTTAATTCGGATCCAAGGATTTTCAATCCTACGCTTTTCGAAAAACGGCAAAACGAAAATAAACTTTTTGAAAGAAATGAATAAAAATAAAATGAAATAAAATTAAGAGAGGGGAAAAAAAATTTTTTTTTTTTTATATATATGAAAAATTTACATAAAACTTTCAAAGGTTTTTTTTTTTTTTTTTAAAAAAAGTGTTACCAATATTTGAAATTTAAAAAAAAAAAAAAAAAAAAATCTAGAGAAAAACTCAAACGGCAAAATTCCATCGTTCCTTAAAATTTTGGCAGAGGAAACCAAATCGAAATTAATTTTTTTTTTTTTTTGTTCTTCGACGATGGTATTCAATAATAGTAATAATAATAATATTAATGATAATAATAATGATAATAGTAATAATAATAATAATGACAATAAAAATAATAAAAATAATAAAAAAATAATCATTACCGTTTATTGTTTTATTTGAGTCATTGTTAAGGAATGAATATATAAATATGATGATAATGACAATAGCGAATAAAAACAACGAACAACAAACAAACAACAACAAACGACAATCTTTATTGTTGTTGTTGTCGTCGTCGTCACGTTTGATTTGACGGTCATTTATTCCCAACAAAAAAAAAAAAAAAGAAGTTCAAGAACGCAAAATTCTATTTTTCCACCTTCAAATAATTTCTTTCTTCATTTTTTTTTTTTTTTTCGATTCGATCTAACGACATTTTTTTCCTGATTGACTGATTGATTGATTGATTGATTGATACGTTCAAAAGGTTACGACTCCCTACCCTCTACCCAAAAAAAAACTAATAATAATAATAATAATTTTTTTTTACCTCAGATCATCTATGAACAACCGAACCCATGAATTATTAAATTTTTTTTTTTTTTGGTTTTAGTTTTTGTAAGGCTGCAAAAGTGAAAGTCACATCCTTATTATATAAAAAAAAAAACTAACAAACAAACAAATACCAACAAACGACGACAACCACCAAACCAAAATTCGTTTGCCCGAGGACTTTTCAACGTAATCACAAATTTGGAAAGAAAAAAAAAAAAAAAAAAAATTAAGGCGGAGAAAAAAGAAAAAAGTACTTTTTGTAATAATTATAATAATAATAAGAGAATGATGAGCAAGATGATGATGATGATGATAATGATAATAATAATGATGATGATGATGATGATGATGACGATGACGAAGGTGAAACGTTTAAAGAGTGCAACCAAGTGTTAATTTCCCCGTGTATAAAAAAAAAAAAAATTTTTTTTTTGATTGTTTTAAAATTAACAATTATTAACTTTTTTTTAATAAAAAAAACAAACAAACAAACAAACAAAAGAAGAAAAAAAATTACGTAAAAGTTTACGTAGAATTCGATCGTTTCGTTTTTTGACCCTAATACCCACAACAAAAAAAAAAACCCCTCGAGTTATTCGAGAACAAGTAGAACAAATACAAACAAATTTGTGAAATTTTGCGCGGGAAGGAATTTAAAATACTTTTTTTTTTTTTTTCCTTTTTACGAATGTCAAAAAAATCAAAACAAACAAAGATTAAAATAACCTAAAGGTGACATAACAACAACAACAACAACAACAACAATAACAATAACAATAATACATGATTCATTTTTTTTTCGACAAAAACGAAACGCGAAAAAAATCAAACGAGTTTAAAAACCAAAAAAGAAAAAAAAATGGCGCGCTTTTTTCGCGATAAAAGGTTTACTACGATCATTTTAATCAACAACCTTACCCCGTAATTCTTTAAAAAAAAATCGCGAGAAAAAAAAACCGTTAATTTAAAAAAAAGTTAATTATCGCGTCGACGCGACGATTGATTGATTCCTTTTAAAAAAATTCGCGAAAAAAGTTCTTAACGAATTTTTTTCCATAGTGAATTATACGTTTTTCCGCCGCTGGAGAAAAAAAATGAATTATTTTTGTGCTGGAGAAAAAAAAATATAAATAAAAATAAATCGTAACCAATAAAACAAATAAATAAAAATTAACCAATGCCTTACTTTCACCCGATTATTATTTTTTTTTTTTTTATGCGTGTGTGTAAAAAAAATTTTAGTGAACGCCTTTTTTTTTTTTTTTAAACAACAATTATTCCCGCGCAATTTCATTTAAATTTTTCCAAAAAAAAAAATCTGACGTAATTTCACATGACAAAAAACAAAAAACCAAACAAACCTTTGGGGCAAATTTCCCGAAAGAATCAAAAAAAAAAAAAAAAAAACCTTCCCATACCTTTTTTACAAATTTACTTTCCTCCATTTTTAATTTTTCCGCTCGAGATAATAATAATAATAAAAAAAAAACAAAGTTAATAATAATAATAATATTATCAAACAAAACAGAAGAAAATCCGACGATAAAAAACGTACGAAAAATATTATTGTTACGACTTTTCTTTCGAGACAGACACACGCACACAAAGAAAAGTACAAAAAGACGACGTGTAACCAGACAAGTCTTTACGATACTGCCTTACTAAGTGAGAAAGAGAAACAAAAACAAGTCGAAATCACTGGAAACCGGACATTAAAAGAATTGTTGTGATCGTTGTACAACACGTAGCGGTGGTACCGATCGTTAGTTAGTTTTCACGTTTTAGGTACCCGTTACGGCACGAAGCGGTAGGAGCGGTGGCGGTGGTGGTGGTGGAGAAGGTGGAGGTGGCTGGCGTTAATGGTGATATCATTGGCGGCATTAAACCTAAACGAGATTTTCAAAACATGCCAACACAACAATCTGATAATATTGCATAAGTCATACCTAACAAATTTTTTTTTTTTTTTTTTTTTTTAGCGTTCCTACAAACTACTTTTGGAGGGCGATTGATTTTTTTTTTTATTTAATCGTTCGACCTTTATTGTCTCAATTTAATTTCATTAAACATTTCCATTGTTTTTAATTTTCCTCCCCCCAAGGCACACACGCACACACACACACACACACACCGACAACATTTTTCCTTTTCGAACAAATCTAACCGATTATATATTTTGCAATGTCAAACAACAAACATTATTTAGCAATACGAGACGACAACCGGCAAGGACGTAATTGTAAATCAGACACGGGGTTACGTACCGGGGGTCTGTCTCATTATTTGCAACACGCGCACGCACACACTCACCACCACCATATATCTATCATTTGACGAATGAGGTGACACGTTCGCGAATCGTGCGTGAAAATTTTAACGTTTTTTGAAAACGTGCGTGTTTGAATGCGGGGGAGAGGGGGTAGGGCTCGCTTGCACTCGTCGTCCATATTGCAAAAGTATTAAAATTTAATTACGCACGATTTATGAGCAAATATAATTATTTACGCTGGTATTATTATTATTATTAAAGAAAATTACAATTTTTCTTGACTTTTCATTGTTTGATTATTTGTTTGTTCTTTCATAGTATTATTATTATTATTATTATTATTATTATTATTACGACGAAAAAAGAAAAGTCTGCAATTAATTTTCCGTTTAGTCTTAATTACAAAAAAAAAAATACAATGAAAACCCCCGCATATTTTCCACCGCCCATTTGAATTTTCCATCGACTTTGAACGCATATTAAAAATAACTTTATCATTATTATTATTATTATTATTGTTAATTTTCGACAGCTCTCATCTTCTTCTTTTTTTTGGGTGGGGGGAGGGGGGGTATAAATAAAATCGTTACTTTATAGCGCGTATCGTAAAATTCAAAAAATTTTCATTAAAAACTTTCACGAATTTAATAATTAAGAAGCAAATAATTTAATTATTTTAATTTTTACGACAAACGTTCTCGAACGTTCTCGAACGTCCACATTTTTTTTTTTTTTCATTTTTAATGTCTTTTATTATTATTATTATTTTTTTTTTGTCAGAATCGTTTTATATCATTCAGTGCTTTCGAACAAATCTAATTATTAAAGGAAACGCTTTTCATGCTCGCATGGAGAGGAAAAACAAAAAAAAAAACAAAAGAAAGAAGATGATAAAGATGAAGATGAAGAAGAAGAAAAAACAACAGTAAAAATTTTAAATGATGAGAGAGAGAGAGAGGGGGGGGAAATTTTTTTTTTTTTTTTTCGTATTTTTTCATGCGAGTTCCAACAGCGAAAGACGATTTCACTGGCGATTATCCAAAGCTCTAAACTTGGCCATTCGCGTACGTTTATTTAAATTTATGCGTATAAATAGTATAATTTTTAAAACCGCACAACTCCGTTCTTCCCAAAAAAAAAAAAAAAAAGGGAGCCGAGCCCCCGCTCCCCCGAACGGGAATTTTTTTTTTTACATTCGTTACATACCGTTTTCTACCTCAAAGTTCTCGTCATTTAAAACAAAAAAAAAAAGAAATTATGATGACGGGAATGAGGACGACGTTGATGCTAAATTATTAATAATAATAATAATAATAAAACAAGAGTTTTTCTTTCTTCGAATGCACGTGGGAAATTAAATGCGAGAACGACAACAACCACAACGTCTTACACGTGCATTTTTCAATCTTTCAAGATCAACACGCAACGAATCAATCCCCCATCATGACATTCGTTTTAAAAATTCAAACGAAGAAAATTTCGAACGCGATCGAAAAAGAGAGAGAGAGAGAAGAGAGAGAGAGAGAAACGAAGGAGAGGAGAACGTAATAAAAAAAAAAAAAAACAATGCGTAGAAGTAAACAATTTTCTCAAACGACGGATTAAAAAATAACATTATTTATTAATTTATATAAATAAATATAAATACACGACGCGATGTGAAACATTAACAAAAAAAATTGGATTTCTTTCGAAATTTTTCCGGCAAAGGTCAGAGGGAGATGAAAAACAAAAAAAAAAAAAAAACATTTCTACGGAGGTGCTGTTGCCTCGGTTGAGGCCGAATTAATAAAATTAAAATTCCACCAAAAAAATGCCAAAGGAAAAAAATTTTCTAACGCAAAATTATTTTTTCATAGCCCATCTTTCGACCAACCCCATAAAAATTCGAATTTTCTTGTTTTTTTCTTCCCCTCCCCCCTCCCCCCTTCTTGAAATGCAACGTGTGACGAAATGGAGACAATAAATTCCCGCGAATCATTCTTGCCACTACAAAAAAAAAAAAAAAAAAAAAAAAAAAAAAAAAAAGTGGAACTAGAACGACAGAGAGAACGGGTTAAATAATAACACCGACCTCGATCCGAAAATGTTTCCGCGTGTGTTATATTTATAACATGTATTCCGGGGTTAAAAATCCTAATTTTTTTTCTTTTTTTAAACGTCATCGTTCTAAATAATCATACACAGATGATTTTATACATAGTTTTCTTCTGCTTCTCCTTCTTCTCCTTCTTCTTCTTCTTCTGCTTTTTTTTTTTTTCTTTAAAAAATCTGCATCTTATTAAATAATATACCGGCGACCTTGTCTTAATCATTTTTTTTCTTTTTTTGAAATTTATCCAACCAAACGTTTATCAAATCCTTTACGTTTGAGAGTGTGTGTGCGAGAGAGAGAGAGAGAGAGAAAAAAAGGTTTGTCTCTATATTTGGCTTGTTTTTCGTACAAGTTCGAACAACGAAAAACAAGGCAGGAAAAAATGGTATGAAACCGAATTTTCTTTCTTTCCTTTTTTTCCGAATTTTCTTCCTCTCTTCTTCTTCTTCTTCTTCTTCTTCCTCCTCCTCCTCCTCCTCCTCCTCCTCCTCCTCCTCCTCTTCTTCTCATTTAGAAACGGTAAAAAGTTAAACGTTCAGTACAAATGATTCGGACGACAAATTAATCGTTCACAAATTATTCCAAGATCAAATTTTTATCATTATTTTTACCGTTGAAAGGTCACACACAGCCAAGTCACGCCACACACTCTCATTTCCTCCTCCTACTCCTACTCCTCCTCCTCTTCATCATCATCATCATCATCATCGTCACGTGTTTCTCTTTATTTTTTTTATTAATTTTAAATGGTCATGATCAACGTTTAAAACACTCGTGTAATAATCTTTTAGTGTTCGTGTGTTCTCATCGTACAAAAGTCGTATTAATAATAATAATAATAATAATAATAATAATAATAATAATAATAATAATAATAATAATAATAATAATAATTAAAAACTTAAAAATAAACAATTGAAGAACCTGAGAAAATTTTTTTTTTTTTTTTAAATGCAATAAATCATCGTGTTTGTTCGTCCTAGTTTTTATCATGCCAAACCAGAAAATACTTTTTTCTTTTTTGCTGAACCCCATGAAATCCGAGTACCCCCTCGAATTATTTCATCGATGAGAACATCTTCTTCATCTTCTTCTTCCACGTTGTGCAAAAGATTTTTTTCCAATTACAAATTATCATCATTATCGTCATTAACGGTCGTGTGCGTATGTGTGTCTCGTTCTGCGCAAAATGCCATCGTTCTTTCCCGTTTCTCCCCGGCAAATTTTTCCTTGTTTTTTTTTTTCAAGACTTCGACTCGACGACGTAAACCAGAACCCGGATTAGGCGTTTTTTTTAAAGGCGTTTTAACGCGAAAAAATCCAATTTTCGTTTATTTGAAAACTCGCTCTCGCACCTGTTACACTCTACTTTGACTTTCATGCGTCGCGAAACATTTAATGTTCCATGACGTCGTGAAAGGAAACACAAATAAAATAAAAATTGTCTTGCCGAAAAAAAAAAAAAAAACAACAACAACAACAAAGACAAGGAGGGAAAAAGAAACACAAAAAAAAAAAGTTACGGTTGGAGCACCTGCTTTTATAATTAAAAGGTGGTATCCTGTCCGTCTCGTCGTCTAACCCCCCCCTCCCTTAATGATTTTTCATTTTAAAAAAAAAAATAATAATTTCCAACTCTTTCTCGAAAGTTCCAGACATTCGGAGAAAGAGAGAGAGAGAGAGAGAGAGAAGAAATTTTTTAATTAAACCACCACCTACCTGTGTATTTTCCCATTCGTGAAAATATTCGATTCCCATTTTTCATCCAATTTCCCAGGAAATCAAATAATAATTAACAATTTAACTTTAAAAAAAAAAAAAAAATAATAATAATAATAATGAAAAAATTCAATTTCCGTTATCGAAATGAAAACCGGATATCGAAATTATCTAAAATAAAAATTTTCGAGCCGAAAAAAAAAAAAGCAGAGAAAGAAAGAAAGAAAGAAAGAAAGAGAGTGCGTGTTAATGAAAGACAAAGAGAAACAAAGAGAGAGTGAGAGAGAGAGAGAGAGAGAGTGAGTGAGAAAATTATAAAAACAATAATTAAAGTCCAACAAAAAAAAAGGGGGGGGGAAATCTAATTCATTTAATATTTATATTTATTTAATTACTCCTTCTACTTTTAAATAACGTTACGTAAACAATCTGACATTTAATTGAATTCAATTTAATTTCAATTTAATTTCAATTAAATTTCAATTTAATTTTTATGCTCTCCTTCCTTTTAAAAAAAAATTCTAATGAAATTTTTCCCCCCGTCTAAACAACGATTGTGTCATCGTCGGTCATTTTTTTTTAATGCGAAACAGCAGAAAAAAAAAAATGATAATGATGATGATGATGATGATGATTATGTCAAAAAGTGTCGTCGTCGTCGTCGTCGTTTGTCACCTTTCAACTTTTCATTTCAAACTTTTCTTTACCTACCGATCCGCGTAAAAAAAAAAACAAAAAATTATTACATATATATATTCGCGTACCGAACAAAACAGAATAAAAAAGAAAATTTGGGGAGGAAGAGGAAAAAAATATTAATAATAATAATAATAATTATAAGCAGTTGTTACAAATAAAAAAAAAAAAAAAAAAAATTATTTAAGAAAAAAAGAAAAAAAGAAAAAAAGCTCGCGAGATATTATTTCCACGATTATAAAAATCAAACTGAAATTTTTTTTTTTTTATTTTTGAAAAAATTAAAAAAAAAATGAAAACTTTTCGCGAAACGCACACACACGTTAATCGATTTCACTCGTTCCAAAATCAATGCCAACGCTTAACTTTTGCCTTGTGACAACTTCTTCTGCTACATCTTTTCACCATTTTCTTTTTTTTTTTTTATTATTAATTTTTAATTTAATTTTTTTTTTTCTTTTTTTTTTTCTGTAGCTCGAAACTTTCGAGCGTGCCGGTCGTGTCTTTCTTCCCACACACACAAAAAAAAAAAAATTATCATGTCGTTGATTGATAGAGAAAGAAAGATAGAGATATTCACGCACAGAGAGAGAGAGAGAGAGAGAATCTACCTTCTTCTTTAAAGCCAAAAACTCATTTCGCATTGAATTTTAATTATTATTATTATTATCGAGTCTTATGATTCTGTACCTGCGACAGACGCAGATTTCAAAAAAGTAATAATTTAAAACGATAATATTATCATCATTATTAAAAGTTTTCCGTTTATTACGACCGATCGATTGGGGGAAAAAAAAATAAAAATTTTTTTTTCTTTTTTTTTTAATTTTCTTCAACGTTTCAATGCGAACGGAAGGAACGCCTCGTTAAAATTGAGGGAAAAGAAAAAAAAAAAAAAAAAAAAAAAAAACTTAACCGGACTCGTAATCGTCGACTTCCTCAATTTCTTTTTAAAATTTCAAAAAAACAAATTGTCGACTTCCTTCGAGCGACAAAACAGAGAGAAAGAGAGAGAGAGAGAGAGAAAAGAAGCTAAAATGGCCACGTTTTGAATTTCCCCCCCCCCCATTTTTACTTCTTTACATTTTCATCGGATAAGAACCACCGAGATTTGAAATTTTTGGCAACGCACTTTCACGCATTTCTTTCTTTCATGCGTGAGCGACCCCTTCGATCCATAAAAAAAAAAACATTAACGGATCCGTTGAAAGAAAAGAGGAACGAAAAGAGACCGAAAAAAAAAAAAAAAAATTTGGAGCAATAGGGCCAATAAACTCAAATTCATGTGTCCCACGGGGGGAGGGGGGAAACAGAATAATAATAATAATAATAATAATAATAATTTATCGGTCGTAAACAACGACAACCACAATTACCGTCACCACCGTCACATCGTCATCATCTTCACCCCATGCACTAATGACAAAGTGGAAAAAAATTTTCAATTATTCTCCTCCTACTCCTACTCCTCCCACTTCCACTCCTCCCCTAAAAATTATTTAAATAAAGGAAAAGAAAGTGTCACAACAACCGGAAGACTCAAATTTCTTTTTTTTTTTTTTTTTCCCACAGACCAAATTCTACCTGTTCCGCCCGCCCCCTTCCCCGCTTTCGTCATTCCACGAAATCATTAAACAAACAGTTAGTTACATTAATTAATTCGTTTCTCGTTATTACGTAAAAAAAAAAAATCCCCTTCCTCCCCTCCCCCCTCCCCCCATTAAATGAAATCCGACCGAATGGAAATAACGCGTCAGGTAACGAATGTTAATTTTATAAAAACCTTCGTAATATATTTTTAATTAAATATTCTATTAAATATTCAATTAAAACCACGCCGTTGGGGGGCGTGGGGGAGCGGGGCGCGGGAGAAAAGGGAAATCGTGTGTAATTGTATTAATACTAATAACTTTGAATTCGTTCTTAATTAGGGGAAATCTAATGAGGGAGAGAAAAAAAAAAAAAAAAAAAAAAAAAAAACTTTTTTTAAACCATAATAATTTTTAACGTCCGTATAAATTTTATTATTATTATTATTATTATTATTTTGAAATTCTCTTCGGCGCTTCTCTCCATCGAGTTTTCAAGTAATTCAAAATTTTCTTTCTCACGGTTATTAATTAAAATTTCTCTCTTTTTTTCTTTTTTTTTCTGCTTCCGCAGTTTAAAACCCCCAAAAAAATTAATTTAAAAAAAAAAGCGTTCGCGTTAGAAGGTTCGAATGAAAACATTTTCATTATTATTATTATTGTTGTTGTGGTTGTTGTCCTTCTTATTATTATTATTATTGTTCTTAAACTAATGACATGAATTTCGCGTGGTTTTTTTTTTTTCGAAAAACAAAAAAAAAATACGATGTTCTACATATCGAGCGACAAAAAATTGTCATTGTCAGCGCATTATTAATAATAATAATAATAATAACCTTAATGACAACAAATCTCATTTGTTAAAAAACAAAGTTTCATATAACAACACAAATTTGACAAATGAAATTCGGTAAAACAGAACGAAGAAAGTAGACGCATATAAAAAACAATTCGAAAACAAAACAAAAAAAAAAAAAAATCAATTAACGATAGCAAATCGAAAAAGGCGGTAAAAACAAGAATCAATTAACGATAGCAAATCAAAAAAGGCGGTAAAAAAAAACCAGCCAGAGAGATGAGAAGAAAAAAAAACGAAAGCAACAGTCGGGTCGTTGAGCTTTTAATATCAATCAAGGACTCCTCGCAGAATAGAAAAAAAAAAAAAAAAAAAAAAGATTTTTTAATTTAAAAAGGGAGAAAAAAAAAATAATAATAATAAAACAAGCGTGCCAACCTCAAAAGTGAAATTTTACAAAAAAAAAAAAAAAAAAAAGCTTGCGAAAAAAAATAATAATAATAATAATAAACTTTTGATGATTTTCTTCTTCTTTAATTAAAATTTACAAAAAAAAAAAAAAAAAAAAAGTAATAAAATATTATTTAACGCCTTCAACAAATCGTGAAAATTATTCCTTTAAATTTTTTTTTTTTTATGTATTTGATTCGCGTTTGTTTTGTTTGTTATTACGTAATAACAAACGCCTGAAAGGGAATGAAATCGTGTAACAACCGTAAACGTTAACGGAATACAAATTACGCACGTGCGCACGTGTTTATATCGATCAATTCCTATATCGTAATGATAATTATTATATAAATAAATTCATTAGTTAAAAATTTTTCTTATTCTTATCACTACCATCTTCTTATCAGTTATCACGATTCCTTCTTCTCACTCTCTCTCTCTCTCTCTCTCTCTCTCTCTCTATCTTCTTAACGCATTTCAAAATCGGAATAAAATTATTATTATTATTTTTTTTCTTTTTCCTTAAATTAATTATGGATAAGATGCCGCCATCGCCCTCGTGTTTCTGTCGTTTTTGTCGTTGTTTGTTGTTTGTTGTTTGTTGTGTGTCACGCACGATTTCCACAAAATGATTTTCATCGGTAAAAATTAACTTTCCTTTTTATTTTCTTTTTGAATTAAAATTTTGGCAAATTGAACGTGAACACCTGTTAACACCTGTTTCCTTCGTTGACGTATAAATTAACATTGTTTTATTTAATTTTATTTACATCATCATAAAACGAATTAATTAATCAAATCAACGAATCAGTACATTAATTAATTAATTAATTTTACCCCCACCCACCCCCCCTCCCACCAAATGTCTAGCAGACGATTCGGTATTTAAAAAATTGCAACAAGTCACGATTTTTTATGTTAGTTTAAACGCTACTTTCGTTTACTACTTTTACAACTAATAATTAGTTTTAGTAGTTCCGCGGGCGAATTTCGCAAAAAAATTTATTTATTTATTCTATTTAATAATACGATCGCCGAATTTTTTCTTTCGTACTCCGCCATATTGGACACAATTTAAAAACCAAGTTAAAAAATTCAAACGGGGAAAAAAAATAAACAAAAAGTTTTATAAATTTCTTTTTTACCCGTACACGTACATATATTATCGTGCAGAGACGAGAGAGAGACAAAGATAGAGAGACACATTTAGAGAGAGAGAGAGAGAAAAAAAAAAGAATGTTTGGCAGTGAGCCTTGTATATACACACACAAATATATATATATAATACAAAACGCCTCTTCGTCGTGTCACTTTGATTAAAATCTCAAAAAAAAAAAAATTAATATGGCTCAACAACAATAAACCTTTCATAGTTTTAATTATAATTAATTTACATCCACGTAAATTTTCTTAATTTTTGTTTTCTTGTTTTTTTTTAACAAACACAATAAACAAACATTAAACGAACGAACGTTCAAACGGGTCGGAAAATGCATGACGGATAAAAATAATAACATTTAACAACAACCATCGACTATTATTAAAATGTTTTGAAACGTTCGAATCATTATTATTATTAACGTACAAACGGCGGACAAGAAACAGCGTTCGTTTTTTGTTTGTTTTTCTCATTGTCTCCGAACGTGATTTCTTTTTTCGAAACAAACAATTTCAATTTTTTTTTGCAGAAAGGTTACCCACTTGTCACTTCGATGTCTTCAATCCTTCCTCGTCAATCAACCAAGCATAAAACGGTAAAACCAAAAGACACGAGGAATGCGGCGTACGTACGTTCGTTCGTTCTGATGCCACTGCACATTCCTACAAAAATTTTAGGTAAAAAAAAATCCAAAACCTTGACATTAAAAAGAGAAAAATGGTCCATCCATCGATGATCATTTTTTTTTTTTTTTCTTTTCATTTCGTCTTATTTATAAAAGAAAAACCGCATCGGTTGATTGATGGGGAAAGCGAAGACGACATTTTCGATCTCATTCTGTCATTTAATTATGATCACGACTTCTTCATTTTTTTCTTGAATGAGTCTTTCGATCCTTTCATCCTTTTTTACATTTTTGCCCTCCCCGATTCGATAACCAAATAAGGTGGTCAATTCTTCTTTAACGTCGCACTTCTTTTTTTTTTTTTTTTAAACCCTTCTTTGTTATTAAACGAACGCTTTGAATTCTTTTCTCTTCCCGTAGCAAAAAAAAATAAATAAATTCTAGCAATTCGTAGCAAAGACAAATAAACAGAATTCTAACGTTTGTTTTAATCGTTTAAAAAAAAAAAAAAAAAAAATTCAACTTTTTAACCACAAACTTAAATTATGTGTCGGCCAATTCGAAAAAAAAAAAAAATTTGTTTAAATTGCCAAATTAAAAAAAATATTTAACAATCTCCCGTGTTTATTTCGTCTCCTCCTCCTCCTACCCCCCTCGTCCTTTCATTATTTTGAAATTGTTAATTTTTTTTCCTATTTGTTTGAATTTTGGGGGGAGGAGGGAGGAAGAATTTAATTGGTGATGCGAACCAGATGGTAATGAATGCCACACCGACACAAAAAAAATTTTTCCAAATTAAAAATTACGCATCAATTTTTTAATTTCAAACGATCGCGGAGAGAAAGAGAGAGGTGGGAGAGAGAGAGAGAGAGAGAGAACCGATGAATTTCTCTTTTTCTTTTCTTTTTTTTTTTGATTCCCAGCAGCAAAGCAGTAAAGTTCCGACAGCGTTTTTATCGATATAATCAAAAAACGTGGGAAAAGCCTTAGGAAAAACGATTAGACAAAACGTTCGGCAAACCGTTCGGTTTATTATTATTATTTTTACTTCGTGATTTCCGAAAAGAGAGAAGAGAAGAAGGGGAAATTAAAACAACTGATGGGTAGAAAGGCGCGGCATATGAAAGTTGCCAATTTTTGCTTTTTTGTTTTCGAACAATAAAGAAGCCAAAAGCTTTGATTTAGTGACTACATAGTCGCCGTCGTCGTCGTCCAGCTTCCCTCTTCCTTTTACCTCTCTATCCCTATCTCTCTCTCTTTCTTTCTCTTTTAATTTCTCTCTTGATATTTTTATCTTTTTCTCTCGTGCAGTTCATCACCGTTTATTAATTAAAACCCGCAATCCTTCCTTCCTTCCTTCTCTTTCCCCCTTTCCTTTCCCTTCACATCATTTCTGGCAAGTGATAATAATAAAAAAAATTTTTTTTTTTTTTTTTTTGCTTTTTCATTTTGGGTAGCCATTGTAAAAAAATTAAAACGGGGGAGTGGGAGTGGGTGGGGGTGGGGGAAGGGAAACAAAAAACATTTCAAGTTATTAAAATATAAAATAAATAAATAAATAAATAAAATCAAGGCTGAGTAAGAGACAACAAAAAATACCTTCCGAGTATTTAAATTAATTTTCCCTTGATTAACGATTCCTATCGTCGCCGCGAACGTTATTCACGCGTTCATTGCGTTCGCGTGTTCGCCATTGGATAATAAAAAAAAAAAAAAAAAAACGAATTAAGACGTCAAATCAATAACACAATTGTGTGATTTTCGAACTTTTTTTTTTTTACGTTCGTTCCGTTCGTCTTTTCTTAAAAAAAATTTTTTTTTTTATCTACGACGACGACGACATTTTTTTTAAATTTTGTTCGACTTTTACTTTTTTTTTTTCTTGAAACGACGTCAGAGAATTTTCGTCGGGATTTAATTTTACTTCTGTCGCCAGACACCCTGGCACGTTTAAAACCTTAAAACGAACATTTTCATTTCTCTTTCCCTTTTTTTTTTCTTTTTCTTTTCCTCTCCCACTTTTTCCATCTCCCCTTTTTTTCTATGACTCACGGAAATTTCCTTTTTTTTTCTTCTTTTTTTTTTTTTTTTTTTTGCAACTTTTGCGATTCTACATTCGTGATTCCCATCGTTTATTATTTTCCCGTTTAATAAAAAAAAAAAAAACATGAAAAGTCGTAAAAAAAAAAAAATTGTTTCGTGCCATCGATAAAATTTTTCCTTTTTTTTTTTTCAACCTTCCTATTACTTGCGTGAATCATCATCATCATCATCATTTCGTGTCTTTTAAATACAAATAATAATAATAATAATAACAAAAAAATTAAATTTTTTTTACGATTCGTTGTATAAAAATCTCCATTTTCCATTTTTTTTTTTTAAATTTTGTGAATGTCGAACAACAAAGAAAGAAAACTTTGTCGATTTGATTATGAAACGAAAAAAAATCAAAACATTCAAGCAGACGAAAATAAAAATTTAAAAAAACAAAAATAGATGTCGCTTTTTCTTTTTCTTTAATTCTACTACGGAAAAAAAAAACAAAAAACAAAAAAAATTCATTTTCATTGATTTAACGATACATTCTCACGTTTTAACAAATTTTTTGCAATTTCCCACGTGATAATAATAATAATAATAATAATAATAATAATAATTTTTTTTAAACAAAAGAAAAAAATTAAATTAAAAACCCAGGTAAAAATATTTTTAAAAAAAAAAAAAAAAGTTGAAGGCGAAGGCTACGTATTTATATATATAAATATAAATTTTTTTCAACGGTTAATTAAAATTATTAATTTAACATCGTCGTAAAAACAAAACAAAAACAAAAACAAAGTGAAAAAAATAAAATAAAAAATTCGTTTCTGCAGAAGCTAAAGAAAAACTAATAATAATAATAATAGTAATAATAATAATAATAATAATAATAATAATAATAATAATAATAATAATAATTTATAATAAAATGCACGATTACATGGTTTTCCTTGATTAAGGCACGCATAAATTTTAAATTCGAATTTTTTTTTTTTTCACGTAACGTTTTTATTTCTTTTTCTGCCAAAAAAAAAAAAAAAAAAAAAAAAAAAAATTTTTTTTATAACAGAAACTAACTCTGGGCAAATGACGTAAGTTGCACGGCGTGAAAACCGACAGCATTTCTCTCTCTCTCTCTCTCTCTCTCTCTGTTCAAAGTCAAAAACATCAGCAGTTAAATTTTTTTATTTTTTGTTGCTCAGAAAAAATTTTCAATAAATTCCTATTTATCTTTTGTTAATTTTAATTTTGATTTAAAAAAATTTTTTTTTTTTCCTTCCTGTCGTCATTTTCTTTTTTTAAAGAAAACCGACAGGAAAACCCTTCGACGTAGGTAGGAAATTATTACAACAACTACTACTACCTACACGTTCGTTTTTCGTGCATAATAAATTCTATCATTACATTAGCTCTTCGAAAAAAAAAAAAAAAAAATTTTTTTTTATTAATATTGCTGATAGCTATATATCGTTGAGAGTCTGTTCAATAAAAAAAAAAAAAAAAAAAATTAATAAACGACTTCGAAAATAACCTTTGACCTTGGCTTGAAAATATATACGTATAATATAATAAATACGATGATGATGATAATAATTTCGTAATTTTTTTTTCTTTTTTCTTTTTTCTTTTCGCCTCATAATTTTCATAATTTATTTAAATCCATTAAATTTTCTTTTTTTTTTTCGAAATTCGAAACGTTCTATTTCCGTTCTCTCAATCGATATAAATCTTAAAAATTTTTACAAAAACTACTCGTGAGAAACTATTATCGAACGCGAAATCAAAATAAAAAACAAAAATAATAATAATAACAATAATAATAATAATTTCGAGCCTTCGCCTTTTGAAGGTAAAAATTTAAAAACCGTTAATCATTTAAACAATTTTTTAAAAACACTCGGAAAATTTTTTTTTAAAAAGAGGAAAACTTTTAAAAAAAACTCATCACCTCGAAACGTAATTGCCAACTTTAAACAGATCGATTAATCGAAAAACCGGAAGTCAAAAGTAAATTAAATAATTAATAACGAGAATCAATTCGATAGATATTTTCTCTCTCTCATTACTCGGAAAAGTTTTCAATGTCGTTTCGTTTATACAACTTTGTTAAAATGTTTTTTTTTTTTTTTTTTTTTTTTGAAAAAAAAAAAAGGAGGAAGAAAATTAACTAAATCAAGGCGCCTTTTTCCCCCTCTCCCTCTCCCCCACTTAATCGTCTCCCCATCTATCACGTAACATTTTTTTTTAATTATTCGTTTGGAGAAATCAACGGGTTACGACGAGTAGTGTGTACCTAATGGAATTTCAATTATAATCATCGCACACGCTAATTAAAATTTTATTTTCGTCATTAATGCCTTTAAATACGTACCTGCGTGTTACCCCCCCCCCCTTTTTTTTACCTAACCGCTTCGAAAAAAGTAATTACTACACCAGGTTTGTATCGAATAACAATCGGTACCACCGAAATTTTTTTTTAAAATAAAATTACTTCCTGTATTACTACCCATTCAGTTATTACTCGGAAATTTAAATTTACGAAGAAAATTATTGAAAATTTTTTATTTCAACGATAAGAAAATATT
>NW_002987000.1:204402-205568 GCF_000006295.1 Pediculus humanus corporis
CTTCCTGTCGTCATTTTCTTTTTTTAAAGAAAACCGACAGGAAAACCCTTCGACGTAGGTAGGAAATTATTACAACAACTACTACTACCTACACGTTCGTCTTTCGTGCATAATAAATTCTATCATTACATTAGCTCTTCGAAAAAAAAAAAAAAAAAATTTTTTTTATTAATATTGCTGATAGCTATATATCGTTGAGAGTCTGTTCAATAAAAAAAAAAAAAAAAAAAATTAATAAACGACTTCAAAAATAACCTTTGACCTTGGCTTGAAAATATATACGTATAATATAATAAATACGATGATGATGATAATAATTTCGTAATTTTGTTTTTCTTTTTTCTTTTATCTTTTCGCCTCAAAATTTTCATAATTTATTTAAATCCATTAAATTTTCTTTTTTTTTTTCGAAATTCGAAACGTTCTATTTCCGTTCTCTCAATCGATATAAATCTTAAAAATTTTTACAAAAACTACTCGTGAGAAACTATTATCGAACGCGAAATCAAAATAAAAAACAATAATAATAATAATAATAATAATAATAATAATAATAATAATAATAATAATAATAATAATAATAATAATAATAATAATAATATTAATAATAATAATAATAAGGAAGGAGGGCGCTGGTGTTCCATGGTTGACAAGCCTTTTAGTCATATCGTTTTCTTTAATTAATTTTAATAGTTTTTTTTTAGGGTTTATTTATAAGTTATATATCAAAAGTTTTGTAATTTAGTCTAGTTTACAGTGATATAATTAGTTTTTTAAATTATTTAGTAATAACTATATTATCTCAAGTTTAAATTTACAAATTGTTCAACGATTCCATGTGACAAAAGGAAGCGTGGGCAATAAAAAACCTTAGAAGGCACCTTAGTACATATAAGTTAAACGGATAAGTACCTCATTTTAAGACTTAAATTTCAATTGTAAAACGTTAGGCTAACAAAGAAATTGAACACATAACCAAAAAATTTTTTTTTATTTTTATATTTCTTTGGTTAATTATAAGTGATTTGACTATTTATATCTTTATCTTATTTAACAAAATAAGAATTAAAATATTTTTACAATAATATAGGTTGATACATGATTTTTTCAGGGTGTAATTTCTATACCCCTATTGTTAAGTGTTAACTTGTGATTGTATGTTATTT
>NW_002987000.1:209392-267890 GCF_000006295.1 Pediculus humanus corporis
CAGGCATAATGCGGAAAAATGGTGTAAATTAATTGAGGTATCCGTGCCGGCAGAAAAAAACACCACAGCCAAAGAAGCAGACAAAAGGCTGAAATATAGAAATTTGGAAATCGAAATAACCAGGATGTGGGGAACAAAAACAGAAACGATTCCGGTCATCGTGGGAGCATTGGGAGCCATGCCACATTCAATAAAAGGAAATTTAAAGAAGATTATGAAGAACCTAAAAGAAGAAACCATCCAGGAAATCGCACTATGTGGGACGGCCCACATTCTTCGGAAAATATTATAAATAGCACCACCGATATTCGAGTATTTGTCCCTAAGGAATCGGGTAGAGACCTGGGATAAATACTTAACAACCCCGACAAATAAGAGCCTTGTCGTGTTTAAGAGTGATAATAATAATAATAATAATTTCGAGCCTTCGCCTTTTAAAGTTAAGAATTTAAAAACCGTTAATCATTTAAACAATTTTTAAAAAACACTCGGAAAATTTTTTTTAAAAAGAGGAAAACTTTAAAAAAAAAAAAATCAAAACCCATCACCATCGAAACGTAATTGCCAACTTTAAACAGATCGATTAATCGAAAAACCGGAAGTCAAAGTAAATTAAATAATTAATAACGAGAATCAATGAAAAAAAAAAAAAAATTCGACAGGTACTCTCTCTCTCTCTCTCTCTCTCTCATTACTCGGAAAAGTTTTCAATGTCGTTTCGTTTATACAACTTTGTTAAAAAAAATTTTTTTTTTTTTTGAAAAAAAAGAAGGAAGAAAATTAACTAAATCAAGGCGCCTTTTCCCCTCTCCCCCTCCCCCTCTCCCCAATTCAATCATCTACCCATCTATCACGTAACATTTTTTTTTTTTTTTAATTATTCGCTTGGAGAAATCAATGGGTTACGACGAGTAGTGTGTACTTAATGGAATTTCAATTATAATCATCGCATTAATGCCTTTAAATACGTACCTGCGTGTTCCCCCCCCCTTTTTTTTTACCTAACCGCTTCGAAAAAAGTAATTACTACACCAGGTTTGTATCGAATAACAATCGGTACCACCGAAATTTTTTTTTTAAAATAAAATTACTTCCTGTATTACTACCCATTCAGTTATTACTCGGAAATTTAAATTCACGAAGAAAATTATTGAAAATTTTTTATTTCAACGATAAGAAAATATTTCAACGTTTTGAAAAATTTCAAAAACTTTTCCTTGATTTTTTTTTATTCTATATTAACCTACGAAAAGGTTATTATTATTATTATTTCAAATTTTGCGAAACCTTGCTGTTTGTCGTTGTTTTTGTATCCTACTTGTGTTTCGACGACAATTTTATAAAATATTTTTAAATAGAACAAAAACAAAAAAAAAAAAAAAAGCCTTTGATTTTGAATTTTTGTCGAGTGTGAATAATAATAATAATAATAGCAGTCAATAATAATCATCATCATCATTGAAAATTTTACCCGTTCGCACGTTCGTTTTGCCTAAAAAATGTCATTTTTTTTTGTATAAGTAACGTCGTCACAATTAATAATCTTATTGCTTCGAACGAAAGGGTTTAAAAAGTTTCGTTTTTAAAACGAACGTTCAACCGAACAAACGTTTGTTATATTCATTCCTGTTTGTTGTAAAAAAAAAAAAAAATTACAAAAACAAACAAACGTAACGAACTAAAAAAAAAAAAAGTAATAAAAATAAATAAATAAATAAATAAAAACATTAAAACGTTCACGTGTTTCGATTAATACCAAAATAAATTTTTTCTTTTTTCTATTTTCACAAACTTTTCTTTTTTTCTTTTTTTTTTTACCATATTGTAACAATTTGTATAATAGTGTGTTACAACAACCAACAACCAAGGTTGTTTGTTATGCTTTATATATAAAAATTGAATTTTCAAATAGAAATATATAGTGAAATGCCATAATAAGACAATAAGGGGAAAAAGGTCGATTGTTCGTAGTCAACCTTGATGTCCAATTTTTCAATTTATATTTCAATCCATTTACGATTATTTGGACGTAAAAAAAAAGGAAACCATTTAACTGATAAAAAAAAATTCTGGTAATTTTAAATGATAACGTTTTTTAAATCAAAACAAAAACAACAACAACAACACGATTTTTGCATTTTTAAAACAATAATTAATCAGTTTTTTCATATTTTTTTTAAAAAAAAAAAAAAAAAAAAAAGCTTACACCATGTTTAAAAATAATTTTGTACAGTGGCATATGTTTTTAAAGATTTTTCTTTTTTTTATTGCTGCAACGTGATGGCCCAAAAAAATATTTAAAATAATGATAATAATAATTGTAATGATGATGATGATGATGATGTTAATGGAAAAAAACCATGATTGATTGATTGATTGATTGATTTTTTTTTTAATTATCGGTGTTCTGTTATTATTATTACAAGGAAACCTTATCATCATTTATACAAAACAATAATAATAATAATAATAAATCAATTAAATTGCAATTGACTACTACACATATCAAAAAAAAAAAAAAAAAAAAAAAATTAAGATAATCGACGAAGTTTTGGATGACGGCCATGATAAATAATATGTTTGCCGGAATGGGCAAGGTCAAATTTTGTTTTAAAAATCTATTCTTAATCGAAAACCTTTTATTGTATGAGCCTATTATTTATATTCAATATTTTCCCTGGCATTAAAAAAAAAAAAGAAATATTAAATTGATTAATTTATATAAAGGAAAAAAATAACTAATGAAAATAAAAAATGTTATTTATAACTCTCATGAATTTGTCAAAATAATAATAATACTAATAATAAAACCCAACCATAAAAATAAAAAAAAAAAAACTTTTATTTATGAGTTTTGACACTAAACTAAAGTTCTTTGAACTAGAGCATTTTGAATTTGTGTGGATAAAAAATAAAATAAAAAAATAAAAATACAGTTTTGAATTTCATGCTTAAATATTATGCTTTAATCAATTGGCAAACATCTAACTGACTTTTTGAATTGAATTCGATAATCGAAATTAATAATTTTCATGTTTATTTCAACATGAAAATTTATCGACTACATAACATTTCTTAAAAAGTATAATAACCCTAACTAAATAAGAAAGAAAGAAAGAGATAATAATATAAGTTTATTAATCATTCTGTACTTCTTTAAACTCATATTTTCATCGACAAGGAAAATGCCATCGATAGATATGATAATTACTTATTTCGATAAAAAAAAAAAGATAAAATGTATTTTGAGACTTTCACAACAACCTCATTACTAAAATATAAAACAAAATACTTCATAATCCATAATCGATTCATTTTGACTACTAACTACATACAATTTTTCAACTGACTTTTAAATTTACTCTTTAACTCGTTAAAATTTTTAATGTGATATACTCGTAAGTTGGATTTACAAATTCACAATACAATGGAATGGATACAAATATTATCATTGATTAAATAATAATTAAAAGTACTTTTCAAACACACAAAAAATAATAATTGATAATTAATGATTTCGAATGAGATAAATAATCAATTAACCTTTTTTCATCACTCAATAAATTCTCTAAAGTAATTCCACATGAATAATTTTTTAGGTACCTCAACAATATTTTAATTAAAATCAAGTTAAATAACTTGAAACGACCAAAAAAAAAAAAAAAAAATTTTCATTAATAAATGATATATGAACAGAAAAAAAAAAAAAAAAAAAAAAATGGATGAATTTGATGATAAAATTATATAGATTTATTTAATTGTAAAAAGTATATCAATTTTCAGTGTGAAAAATTGATATTAATTAAAACTGTACTAATTAATCACGTTGCAAAGAAATTATTATTATTATTATTATTATTATTATTATAACGCCTCCATTTAAATTAGGTTCATTAATGACCGGTGTTAAAAAAAAAAAAAAAAAAAAAAAAACGTTAACCTGTGAAAGTTATATAGGCTCATAGGGCGGTGGTCGATAAGAAAATAAAACACTTACTTCTTCTATTTTATAACTCCTCCTTGTTACTTTACGACGGAAATCTCCATCATAATGCTCTTCAACTGTTTCCATTTCTTTTTAATTAATTATTTTAAATTCACTTAAAATAAAAACTCTAAAATTTAAACACGAGAATGCAAACGTTCAATGAATATAACTGACAAAAATAACAGAAAAAAAAAAAAAAATGGTCGACACTCTGACAAATAATGCCAGAGTGGAGTTGCAAACACCACCTACGTTTAGCTTACAATTTTGCTGATATTGTTTGACATGATTTCGTTTTATGGCGCTTCTTCCGTACTAAACCGCATTGAAAATTATCCATACCCTTGACCAATGTTGAACAAATTTACTTTTTTTATTTATTTTTTTTGTTGTTGAATGAAATATATTCTACAATAATTTATCTAATTTTTTTTTTAATATTTGTCGTTGGCGACAGTTAAAATTCAAAGAAAAAAAAAATTCTTTCAATATTTACTAACGGTCATTGTTGTTGTCATTGATTGAAAAATATTTTGTTAGAGTTAAATATTAAAAACTGACAATTTTTGTTTAACTTAATCCCAATCGTTTTATTTTAGTTTTTTAGAAATGACGCAAAACACGAAAATATATACGTATATTTAAAATAAATCGATTTATATAATTAAAAAGAAACAGATTTTTAAAAAAAATGTTTAATTCGCTCATTTAGCTTTAATCTCAAGGGTATTAACGGTTATTAAGAGCCCTGAAAAATTTTATGCTAATGTTTTCATTTTTTTTTTTTTTACAGTTGGTACAAGGTTATCATAATTATTAAAAATGGCTGAGTTATTATCTGTTCCTTTAAAAAAACCAACTGACATCGACTTGGTACAGCCTTTAAGAAATTTGGTTAAAGGATCATTCAGCTCTGCTGATCATCCGGAGGAATGTGACAATGAAATTGCTGAATTTAATAAAATGCGTAGTACCGCTGTCTGGAAATTTTTTGAAAAATTCGAAAGCTCTCTGGAAGTCGTATATAGGTGAGTCATTAATTAATTATACGCCGAAATTAATTTTGACATAAAGAAAAGTTATTGACTTCTATTACTATTAAAATATTTTTGTTTTTTTTTTTTTTACAAAACATTTGCCAAAAAGATGATGATTCTTATATTTAAAAATGAAATTAATTTAAAAAAAAAAAAAATTTTTAATTTTGCAAACGGTTGCAATTAGTTATCCAAGTTTCAACAAGTTATAATATTAAATGACAGATAAAAATTTTTATCATATTTATAATTGAAATTTTAAATTTTAATTATTTCATTTATTTACAGCTACTATGATCAATTAGTTTTGCTGGAAAGTAAAGTTCCAGCACATGAGGTTCAAATACCATTTAAGTGGAAAGATGCATTTGATAAGGGATCAATATTTGGAACCAAAATTGGTTTAAGTAAGCAAAAACAAATTGAAATTTATGATATTTTAAATTTTTCTAAAAATATATCATAATATGACTAATTAATTTATTACATATGTTGTACTACCACCAATTCTTTGTGATAAGAACTTAACAACTTTTTAAATGTTCTTTAAATGAACTATTCTATTAAATTTTATCAAATTTCAACATTAAGTTTAAAACGAGAAACAATTTAAGGACTTTAATGGTAATTGTATCATAATTTACTTTTTGCAGCAATTTGTTCTTTATCATATGAAAAAGTTTGTGTTCTTTATAATATTGCTGCTCTTCAAAGTGCAGTCGCTGCATCCCAGTCTTTAGACAATGACGATGCCTTAAAATTAGCAGCTAAATTATTTCAACAAGCTGCTGGTATATTTACTCATTTAAAAGCTGCTGTAGTTGTAGCAATTCATCAAGAACCTACTCCAGACTTAAATATTGATACACTAAGTGCATTAAGTGCTCTCATGCTTGCTCAAGCTCAAGAAATCTTTGTCAGAAAAGCTATATTGGGTAAGTGATACAATTTTAAAATTTATTTTTCTTTCCGTTACCAATCTAATTTTAATGTTTTTTTTTTTGTTCCCCCTCCTTCTCTTGAAAAGATCAAATGAAAGATGCTATTATTGCAAAGTTGTGTCATCAAACAGAAGAAATGTATTCTGAAGTTGTCAATTTGTTTCAAAAAGAAATTTTACGAAATTTATGGGATAAGGAGTGGATACCCATTGTGACAGGAAAACAAGCTGCTTATCATGCTCTTTCAGAATATTATCAATCTTTGGTTTGCAAAAGTCGTAAATTGATAGGAGAAGAGATTGCTAGATTAGAAGTAATCAATTGATAAAAGAATGCTTTAAAACAAACATTTAAATTGAAATTTTAAAAAATTTTAATTTTTCATTTTTTTTTAAAGCTTGCTTCTGAATTGATTAAAGCTGCTCAATCGAGATCTGGAAAAAGTTTGCTATTTAATGATTATGCTGTGAAAATTGAAAAAAACCTGACGGAAGCGAAAAAAGACAATGATTTCATTTATCACGAAAGAATCCCAGATGTTAAAAGTTTGACTCCTATTGGAAAAGCTTTACTGGCAAAGGCACTTCCCGTCCCTGAAAAATTCAGCTCGAGTAACAGAGATTTATTCGAAAAACTATGTCCATTGGCTGTCAATCAAGCTGTTGCAGCTTTCGATTTAAGAAAATCTGAAGTTGTCAATACCGAAATCAATAAGCTCAGAGATGCAACGAATGTACTAAACAGGTGAGACAATCATTTCATCAAGTTTTTAAATAATATGAATGAGTAAAAAAAAAAAAAAAAAAAAAAGCCATTATTCTTTCTGTGATTTGAAATTTAAATTTCTGTAGATTTTTAAATGACAAAAATTTACCTGCTGCTGTTGAAAATACACTTCTTTTCGATCTCCCGTTATCTATAATAAGTAAAGGAAACGTAATAAAAGCAAATGGCGGATTGAATTCTCTCAGAGCCGTGATTGACGATTTGCCCCTTTTAAGTAAAAGAAATATCGAATGTTTGAATGAGGTATTTTTTTTTTAAGGACCTTTAATTTAATTTTTTTATTTCCCTTCTTATTTCGAATAGCTTTTAAGAAAAATAGATAGATAGATAGATAGATATAATGGTTTTACAACGACAGCAAAAAAATATTTACTCTTTATTGTTATCCGTACCGGTATTATTAATGCATTTTCTAAGGAGAAGGTGGTGTATCATTTCAGTACTTTGGCATCTTTAAATTTACCCGCTGCTATAGAAAATACCTCGGGTAATGATTTACCACCATCTCTGCTAGAGAAAGGGGATACCGTTAAAGAGCATGGAGGGTTAAAAACCCTTCAAAGCATTTTCACTGATTTACCAGGATTATTGAAGAGAAATAATGAAATACTCGATGAGGTAAAGAATAATAATGATATTGGGATTGGATAAAAATAAATAAGATTAATAGCACCTCTGCGACAGTACCATAACGCATTATTATTATTATCGCATGTCTAACAGTAAATTTAAAATATATGTTGTTCAAATTATAATGAAAAATTTTTTAAAAACTTGGTTTCAGGCTTGTCGGTTGCTTACCGAAGAAAAAGAATCAGACGATCAATTGAGAGCACAATTCAAAGAAAAATGGAATCGAACGCCATCGGAAAAATTGACGGAAGTTTTCCGAAGCAACGCGTCAAAATATCGCGAAATAATTAATGGCGCCGTAAAAGCCGATGAAATCGTTGCGAAAAAATTTGAAAATCATCGTAAAGGAATAGAATTACTCAGCCTGCCCAGAGTAAATAGTTTTTATTATTATTTGTTATCATTGTTATCTTTTTAAAAAAAAAAAAAAAAAAAAAATTTAAATAAATTTACAATCAAGGATCAAATGAAAAATGCTGTACCATCATCGGGCCCATCCGAGCAAACGATTGAACAAACGGAAGCAGTGAAAGAATTGAGAAAATTAATGGAGGACGTCGCCACGATAAAAGCAGAACGAGAAGTCATCGAAAGCGAATTGAAATCGGCCACAATCGACATGAGGCAAACTTTCCTTCGAGCTTTAGCCGAAGATGGTGCAATATCAGAAGCCTCCATAAGCAACGAAGCTTTGGACAAAGTGTATGGGACTTTGAGGAAACAAGTAGAGGACAGCGTGTCACGTCAAGAAAGTCTTATCATAGATATTCAGGTTAAATTTCAGAAAATCCTCCTTTTTTTTTTTTTTTTTAACGTTATCGATTTTTAGGTATGGTTAAAAATTTTGTCTTAACATAATTACAGAAAGCACATTCTCAATTTGCAAAAGAAATACCTAAAGAATCTACGGAAAGAGAACAAATATTGAAAGATATGGCAGCCGCCTACGATGCTTACATGGAATTGCAAAATCATTTGAAAGAAGGATCAAAATTTTACAACGATTTAACTCAGGTACCCGTCCTCGCCCCCCGTTCGTTTGTTTGTTTTTTTTTTAAAATATTCGAATCGTTTTTCGAAATGTTTTATTTTTATTTTTTGGTTTCGCAGCTTTTGTTGGCTTTTCAAAATAAAATCAGCGACTTTTGTTTCGCAAGAAAAACGGAAAAAGAAGAATTAATGAAAGATTTAACTCAACAAGCGAGCAGATCCGATTCCGTTTTCCCGAATCCGTCCGATGGAGCCTCAGGTTGATTTTTTTTTTTTTTTTAAACTCAATTTTTTACTTACCTACTTTTTCCTACTCGTGGAAAATTATCGGAAAATGTTAATCGCCAGGTGGAGTAAAAGTACCGCCTCCGAGACCACCACCACCCGCAACGTCGGGCTCTTCGTCGGGTTACTCTGCACCATATCCAGCCGAATATCCGACTGCGATGCCGGTACCATACGCAGCAGCTGGAACGGCTCCATATCCGACTTATATTCCGCCGCCGATGCCGCACGGATATAGTCCTTATGGAACTCTGCCTTACCCACAACAAGGTAAGAATTTATTTTAACTGTAAAAAAAAAAAAAAAAAAAAAAAAAAATCGTTTTGTAAAAAAAATTGATTGTAAACATTTTAGGCAATTATCAGATGCCTCCTTATCAGCAGCCACCTCAAGGATACCCATATCCGACACAACCGGGAGGTTCTAATCCTCAAAACCCACCCAGACAATGGTGAAGATTCAATACCGTCGAATTGTTAAATTTTTTTGCTTTTTAAAATCGTGTAAAAGGAAAAAAGGAAAAAAAGGAAAAAAAAGGAAAAAAAAATGTATTTTTAAAATGCTTTATAGCAATCATAGTCATTTAAATTTAATATTATTTTAACTTTGTTGATTAAAGCTTTTATAATAGATAGAAAATTGGGTTGTGAAAAAAAAAAAAAAATTTGTAAAAGAATCCCTATTATTATGATGCATCAGTGGGAATTGTAAGACGGGGGGAGGGGGGAAAGGGGATAAAAAGGATGAAAGGGAAAATTTTAT
Source organism: Pediculus humanus corporis (assembly GCF_000006295.1). Taxonomy (NCBI): domain Eukaryota; kingdom Metazoa; phylum Arthropoda; class Insecta; order Psocodea; family Pediculidae; genus Pediculus; species Pediculus humanus. The sequence goes on from NW_002987000.1 coordinate 218,815, forward strand.
TCAAACTAACCATAATTTGCTTGAATTCAATACTAAAAAAAATATAAAGAGCTAAGGGTTGTAAAATCCTTTTTTTTTTTTTACATAAAAATCATTATTACGCTTGATAAGAAGGATCAGCTTGGAAAATTTTTGTTTTGTTTTGTTTTTTATTATTTATTATTATTATTATTATTAAAAATAAAAATATCGATAATTTTCTTTTAAAAATAGTATTAATGATAATAATAATTATAATGACAAATGCCTTATTAATTGTAAAATTATATATTTTTTTTTTTTTTTGCTATTTTAAATTGTTTAATATATATATATATATATATATATATTATTAATGAAATGGTGTTAGATTTTTATTAATAATAATAATAATTGATGAAATTAAAAAGAAAAAACTGAAAACTTCCGGTTTATGTAAATGTAAAAAAATTTAAAGTCCATGGAAACGTTATAATATTATTATTATTATTTAAATTCCTTTACATTTTTTTATTAAAAGTTTTTTGGCTTGATATTAAAAAAAAAAAAAAAAAAAAAAAAACGTTTTACGTCAATTAAAAAAAAAAGAAAAACTACGAAGAAGAAAAGAAAATCCTTGAGGAAAATAACGTGGTCTTTAAATAAGAAACGATTTTTTTATTTTTTTTCATTCTATAGAAATTTTGCCAATTTCCTCACCGAAAAATTTATTTTAATAAATAATAACTTGCGAAATAAATAAATAAATAAATGAAGTTGTTGTTTACAAAAAATTTTGGCGGACTCTTTGATAAATTTTTTATTATTATTATTATTAATTACATAAAAAGGCAAACCATTGATTATTTATTACATTAAAAAAAAAATCCTTCAGTGTTTTTTATTTTTAACAAAAATTATTTTAATCTAATAAATAAATAAATAATTTAAAAATTTGAGGAGGCCATTTGATAAACGACAAAAAAAATTTTTCAATCAACTTTTCATTCAAATTCAATTCGATGAATGAATGAATGAATATATTTATAATTACACAAATAATATATATATTTAAACATATTTAGGCACGTTACAAAATAACAACAACAAACAATTATGTATATATATTCGACAATAGTTTAAAAATTAAATTTTTAATTATATTATTAATAATAATAATAATAATGAGTCTAAATATGTCTTATTAAGAAGAATAGTAGTAGGAGAAAAACAAAATAAAATTATTAATTTTCCACATTGATTGTGATTATATATATATTGATAACAATTACTTAAAGCACTATTCGGTTATATTAATTTTATAAATTTAAAATTTACAGATTAATTGAATGATGACTTGATTCATTTACTTCCATTTTTTTTTTTCTATGTAAAGTACTCAACAATGGCAGTGTAAAAAGTTAGTAAGATCAATAAATGTAATTTTAATTTTAAGGATTTTTTTTTGTGAATTTGTGATGTGAACGTGGATTTTAAATTGTGTTAATAATAATCAACAATAACATTTTCTTTGTAATCCGCTTGTACCCCCAAAATTATTTAATATGGGTCCTTTTTTCGATTTATCTTTGAACCCTGGTAATATTGCTTTGTCGACTGCGGAATCCATTCTTTTCATAACCAAATCTAATAGTAAATCGATTGCTTTGGCAACATTGTGACCTGTCGCTGCACTCGTTTCTAAATATTCTAGTCTATCGAAATGAAAAATAAAAAAAATTTAAATATTGTTTTTTATAAAATTTGTATTAAATAATTTTTTCTCATATGTTGTAATTTAACACACCCGTGTTGTTGAGCGACATCTTTTGCTCTTTCCTCGCTTATTACTCTTTTCTCTTCTAAATCGCATTTGTTCCCACATAAAACAACATCGGGTTGATCGCAATAGGCATGAGTCTGAAATTTCATGGTAGGTATCATTTATCACAGTATTAGATAATAAAAAATCATAACAAATGATTATTATTATTATTTTTTTCTGTTCGAATTACCCTTAATTGGTCCAACCAGTTTCTGATTTCCAAAAAAGACTGTTCGTTAGTTAAATCGAATAATAATAAAAAACCCATGGCATCCCTGTAGAATGTTCGTGTTAAACTCCGAAATCTAGTCGTGGAAAAATAATAAAAATAATAATAATAATAAAAATAATAAATTATGTAAATAAAAGTGATAATTTTAAAATATTGCAAATGTGTTATGTAGAATATTGCATATCATTTTTGTTTGCGATTAAAATTATGTGAAAGTGTAACTTTGGGTTATTGTTATGAATCAAGTTATTTTAAACTCTTTTACTTTTTACACTGAAATTGTAATGAGATATTTATAAATGAAAAGTTGAATAAAGTTTAGTTTTTGTAATTATTTAAATTTTTATTTTAGTAATAGGTACTGAATATTACATAAGCGAATATATTAATGAGAAAAAAAAAAAAAAGTTTATTTTCTGCCGATTTAAAAATGTTAAATTTGTAAAAAGCTATAATAAAAATCATGCTTTCTAATAAGAGCAGCTTTTTATTTAATTTTAATTATTAAAAGCCAACTACTTATATCAATAAAATTCACCTCAATATGATTTGTTGTCAGGTCCTCCTTTTTTTTATTTCATTCACCTACACAATAGTAAATTAAATAATTCATTTTAAATTTTAAAAATGAATATTGAGTCTTGATAACAAAATCATCTATACAACATGATATTATTAAAAAAAATATTTACCGTTCTTGTCCAGCAGTGTCCCATAATTGTAAATGAACCCTGTAACTCCTTCCTTGTATTTTATATGCTAATCTTTTTTCACGGAAATCTATACCAACGGTTGATATAAATTTGTGATTGAACGTACCGTCAGTGTATTGATAAAGAAAACTTGTTTTCCCTACTCCCGAATCACCCAATGCAAGAAATTTTAATAAATAATCATAATCCATTTTAGAATATGATTACTTATACGTATCGAAATTTAAAAATATAATTATTATTAATTAATTAACACAATAAAACAAGTCTCGAAATGGAAAAATTAATAAAAATTATCCTACTAATTCAAATGAAATTTTTCTCTCCTTCCATATTTGAGACACTTTGGTAAATAACAAGGTTGCCACCTGTTGAAACATAAACATTAATCGAGGGAAATTAATCAAACATGGACGCGTTTAACGACAAAATTTTTCGTAAAATTTTTGTTTTATTATAAAAAATTTTAATTAAAAAATTTATGTCAGTGTTAAAACAGCTCTTTTCGCGGCTTCGAATTTTCTCTTTCTTTTTTTAACTTTTTCTTTTCTTTCGATAGTCGCATCCTTGAATAAAATAATTCCTTCCTTCAACTCGATATTTCTTTGGAGATACAAAAGCCCATAAAGATTAAATCCTACGGTATCCTAAAATAAATTACACCAGTGCAAAATATTAACGAATTCTATAAACAAAAGTTTTTTTTTTTTGCGTTTCCTTAAGTTTAATAAAATATTCACCTTGAGAGTGTTAAGTTGCTTATAAGCTATTTTTTTACATTTTTTAATTACGGGTAATAAATTTTGATTGCTGATGATTGGTCCATGATGAATCTTCAATAAAAACACAAGAACTCGAATAATAGTTTCGACACATTTACCATTTTTAAGAAGTAAAGGAAATAATTCTAACAATTCGCAGACTGAGGAAAATGGTAAAAGCAGCAATGTTTCTTCCAAATCGCTGAAAACAAAATTGTAAAAGGGAAATTAATTACAAAATCAATAATATTCAACTCGACAAATTTTTCAAAAGACATACCTGGACCTTATTTTAACTAATATTTCAATCATGAATTCTTCGACAGATTTCGCTTTGTAAGCAGTCATTAGTAAAGGAAGCGAAGGTGGTTGTGCATTTTTATTACCCAAAGCAACTTGCTTTTCATAATTGTCAAGAGCAACTAAATATTCTTTGCAGACTTCCAACGATTCAAGAATTTGTTCGGCTCCTTTTTCACTTCCGACTGTTTTTCTTGACGGAAGATTAATTTCTCCGAGACCTAAATTTAAAAGTTTTGTATTTAAATTACAACTTTTGAGAAAAGTATGAATCTTGTATATACTATTTAAAATCTACCTTTTACAACTGTTTTAACATCCGTTGCAAGTTGCTCTTCCTCTTCTCTGGCTCTTTCTTCCTCCGCTTCGTCTTCCAACACCAAAGGCTCTTCAGTCCTTAGCATTAGCCTCACTGCTCTGTCAGATCCAGTGGATGCGACATAAAGACCATTTGGACTCACAGAAAGACACCAGGCTTCTCCAAAATGTCCCTTTTTGGACATAAGAAAAATCACTTTAATAATTGCATATTTAATATTTTTAATATTTCAGTTAAGAGCTTACATTTAGTGTAATTATTTTTTGAAAATTATCCGCGTCCCACTGTTTTATTTTGCCATCTTTTCCGCAACTGAAGAAATAATGAGTTTTGGGAACGAATTGAACAGACGTTACGGAATCTTCATGTGCGAAAATAGACTTATGACAATCGCCAAAATCTAAACCCCATATTTTAACATTTCTATCAGCGCTACCAGTAACAATTAAATTGGAATCTGAACTAATGTCCATGCAATTAATATTAAGTTTATGTCCGTAGAAACTTAAAAAAAACTGCAATTTAAAATAATTTCTATTGTATAAAACTAACAACATAAATAACGAAATAAACTGAATTTACTTTTTAATTAAAAAATTAAAAACTAACCTTTAATGTGTCGCAGAAAAAAACTTTTACCGTCATGTCTAATAGAGCTACAGCAACATACTTAGAATTAAGAGAGAGTCTAACGCAAAGAACAGCTTCATCTACTTTTAATGTTTTCTTATGTAACAATGAGAGAACTTTGGCTGACAAACCAGAATTTTTGTCTTCGATTAAATCAAAATCCCAAAATTTTACAGTGCCGTCATAGCTTCCTGAAACGCATCCTCTCTAAAAAAAAAAAAAAAAAATTATGTAAGATTTACATATTTACAAAAAAAACCTTAAATTATAAATCATACCTGATTAGCCATGAGATACACAGAAGATACTTCTTTTTCATGAGCTGGAATAGTTTCAAGAATATCGGATGAATTTAAGTCTAAAATTAGCAATTGACCATCTTTTAAACCGGCTATTGCATGTCTATCACCAGGAACCATGCATAATGTAGTGACATAACCGGTTTTAATTGTTCTTAAACAAGCAGTCGATGCTCGATTCCACAATTTAACAGAATCTCCACTTCCTGTTACGATTGCCATATTATCAGAGCTAAAGGTAACAACCCTTACTTCAGAATGATGCCCTTGTTGAAATATTTTTCTTCTAAAGGCAGGTTCTGATTGCTTAATATCAACAGATAATGTGTACACTTCTACACTGTTGTTATTTAATGTTATTAATACCTTAAAAAAAATTAAAATTATTTAAAAATTTTCATTAGAAATAAAATCAATGACTAATTGAAATTTATATTAACAACCTACCCTAAGTTCGCCAGTTTTTCCTAAAATTAAACTACTCGATTTAATTTTTCCATTAACTTTAATAACAGGAAGACGTTTAACAATATCTTGTAATGCAGGAGTGTCAGTGTTTTCATCTTTATGAATTGAATTATCAGTACTAAAAATTTCAATAATAAACTGATATAAAATAACCAGAATTTACCGTATAATAAAAAATATTCAATGCTAGATTTACCTCGATTTTTTGTTTTGCTTTTTTTTTCTCTTCTTTAATCTTCTCAGCGCTTCTAAATGAGATACAAAGGAAAATAATTCTAATGTTCCACTATTTCCATGAACAGCTAAGATTTTACCACTAGCATCACATGTTATCGTTGAAACTCTCCCAGTTTCTGAACGTAAAATAGATCCACACTTAGTACTATGTAATGGAGTCTGCAAAAAAAAAAAAAAAACTTTATGAAAAAAAAAAAAATGATAATTTTAATATTAATGTGTAAGTAATAGTACTCACCAAGCCTTCAACATTTTCATCATTTACTAAACTCAAATCCTCAGTTGGTTCATTAATCTTTTCATTTGATAATTTCCAAACTCTTAGCTCACTGTCGCCACATCCGGTAACCAAAAACTCTTCGTTTCTCATTAACACTATACTCCACACTTCAGTTCTATGTCCTAATAATGTTTTAAAACAATGATTTGTATCTAAATCCCAAAATTTAATACTAGTGTCTTTGGAAGCAGATAACACTATATTGTATTCTGTCATAAAGGAAATAGATGTTACTGGAGATGTGTGTCCACATAACCTACAGACTCCAGATTCAGCAATAGTATCCCAAACTATAACATTTGTATCATTCGATCCAGATGCTAATCTATGGCCTTCACTGTCATATGCTAAACAAGTTACAGTTGATTTGTGTCCGGAAAAAACTGCGTTTGTTTCGGTTGTTTCTAAATCGTATGTTTTAACCGTTCCATCCCTAAAACCAGCAGCTAAACTTTTTTTGTTCGGATTAGCAATTAAGTACGTGACAACGGTTTTTTCTCCGTGTAAAACAAGGGCTTTTTCAACTAAATTCATATCCCATATAGATATATTTTCACAAGCTCCTGTTGCCACATATCTTCCTTCTTGATTATTCAAAGTAATCCAAATACCATTACATTCAGAACTATTTATCAGGTTAAATGATGTAGAAGGAACGTACCGAAGATATTGTTTAGTGATAGGCATTTTGTTTCAGCGTAAATATATAACTTATAAATCAAAAAAGTTATTAAATTTACTTAAGTAGTAAGCTAAACATTATTTAAATTTTATCAGGTTAATAAATAAAAATAAAAAAAAAGGTACGAGTTCGTTAATAACGATCCTAACTTTAAATAACAATAAACTAATGATTCGATTTATTAAATATTAATTATAAAAAATATAAATATATATATATACTACTTAGAGAACATTTTCATGATTGTAAGTAAACACGTGCTTCTAAGAGTTTTTCAGGGCCCTAAAAAATTAACCGGTAATCATTTTACTTCGATTCAAATAATAATTATTGGCTATAAAATATTATAAATATTTTTCTTTATCGAATAAAAAAAAAAAATTCTCAAATGTAATTAAATATATTTATTAATAATACATTAATTTTTTTGTCTCTCTTAGGTAAAGCATCGATTTTAAAATATTACACAACACACGTGGAAATGAAACACACGTGTCTGTTGACACGTGCAAGTAAAATAAAAGAAAAGAAAAAAATTTCATGTTCAATGTCTGATATATAAGTTATGAATAATACTAAGATGTAATTAATGCTAAAAATATTCTCGGCAATACAATGACAAAAACATTAACAAACAATGCATTAATAATATTCAACTGGCTGCACCTTCTCAATTTTCTATGGGAAACATAGAACGACATAAAACAAAAAAAAAAATAAAAGGGATGGTGCAAAATCTTTTATTCAATGAGAAATGTGCTTGAAAGCAATACAAAAAAGAGAGAGAGAGAGAGAAAATACTTTTTACATTAATGAACTTTTCTTTTTTATTTTTAATAAATTAAAAATTTTATTTATGTAGTAGGGAATCAAAACAAACACACAACATATTATTGTTATTAAATAAAAAAAAAAAAAAAAACATTTTAATTCATGACACACAAATGAATATAAAATAAACCTATCAGGTAAATATATTTTATAAGAAAATGAAAAATAATTATGTTATCATCATTCATTGAATATTTAAAATGTTTCATCATCAGGTAATGATGTAATCAAATGGAAATTTTGAATTTCAATCAATAATAAAAAAAAAAAATCTTCCCCATAGTAAGAACAACAACAACAACAACAACACCATCACCAACACCAAGTTGTTGCAGGCCAATAAAAATCTTAAGGACCGAACATTATCCAATACAAGTAAAAAAAGGGAAAAACGATGCTGTAGGTAAGCCACTCCTAACCGAATGCCAATCGAAATTGTTACCGGGTTAAATTATATTTATATTTAAGTTTCTTTCTTTATAAAATTTTTTCGCCATTTAAATTAAAAAATGGGGGAAATCATATAATAAAACTATTGCAAAATTTCATCCACCTATTCTTAATAATATTTGTTTTTTTTTTTTTTTTAAATTCCACAAACCGTAAATAATCGTAATCCGACGTAAGTTCCGCCATCTTAAATCTTTTATACAAAATAAATCAATTAAAAATAAATAAATATTCGGTTTTAAACCAGGTCGTGCAAATAATATTTAAAAAAAAAATGGCAAATACGACTATTAAAAAAACAATTTCACGATTAATAATAATAATAACCCCTAAATTAATTTTAACCGCCATTTAAAATTTTCATCCCCCTTAATAATAATAATAATAATCTATTAAATATATATTTTTATATTAATTTACCTTATAATTTTTTTTCCCAAGATTTTTTTCTTCTTACCTGTAACAAAAACAAAATATAAAAATTTTACCGTTAATTTTTTATTTTTATTTTTACTTTAATTAATTAATTATTAATTAAAAAATAAATAAGTAAATAAATAAATACTCTCACGTTTTTCTTTTAATTTCTCATTAGATAAAGAATTTAATTTTTTTAAAAACTATTATTATTATTATTATTATTAATTTTATTTATATATATATGTTTTCTACACTAACCAATAAATAAATTTTCTTAAAGATATACCGTTAATAATAATAATGATAATGATAATGATGTAACGATAGGATTTTATTTTGTATGTTACATTAACCAATAGTGTAAGAATCAAACATGTAGGTAAACTCCACCTTCTTCCCTCATTCAAATCCTAATAATATTAATAATAATATTTAAACCGACAGCACATGTTTTGAAATCTACCTCCTACATTCTAAAATCTACATTCTACCCTGATAATTTCTTCAAATTTTCCAGTTTTCCAATTTTTTTACACTGAGAAAATAATTTGTTAATTTCGTGGGTGGTGGTGTTGTTACTGATAAGAATGAAAATACCTCCTGATAATGATAAATCATTTTTTTTACAATTCTTAATATTTATAAGTTTAAAAATTTTCAAAATGAAATAAATATATTTAAAAAAAAAAAAAAAAAAAAAAAAAAAAAAAATTGGATAAAAGGAAGGAAGGAAGGTTTTCATTGGATGAAGAGAGTCTAAGTGTTCTTCATGCATGATAGGCGAAGACGATTATCGATACTGTAGGTAAACTCCACCTTAAAAAAAATTCTTGGATTATTGCAAATGGTAACAACAACAACAACAACCACAACCACAAATTTATATTTATTTTAATTTTTCATACATTAAACAAAATAAATAAATAAATAATTTTTTTTTGAAATCATCGACATGTATTATCAATATTTTAATAATAATATTATTATTTAATAAATGGATATGACGTACACAAAGGAATTTTTCATTAAAAAAAAAAAAAGGTTTTTTGTTTGTTTGTTTGTTTGTTTGGAAATAGTTCAGTTATTTGGAGAGTAAACGAACCCTGGGAGGGGAGAGGAGAGGGATGGAAGGGGGCAGGGAGGGGAGGGGGTAGTAGTAGAAAAAAAATTTTTTTTTTTTTTTTTCTGGAAAGATTGTGTTGATTCTGCACTCGACTTTGAATAAATGACGTTTTCAAAAAGTTATTCTAAAAGCATTCACAAACAGAAAAATTACCATACTCATTTGAAATTCCAGGTTGTTTACTCTTTCCCTCTCTCTCTCTCTCTCTCTCTCTCCTTGTACATTCAACGTTAATGGCCCTTTCTTTCATTTGGATTATACATATTTCTATGTCTCACGTTCGAAAACTTTTTTTTTTTTTTTCGAAAAAAAAAAAAAATTCTAGTTTTTTTACCGATTGTTTTTGAACCCGTGAAATCACATGCGACTAAATAATAACCAATAATAATTGATTTTAAAATATTTAAATTAACCGTTTAAAATCTAAACAGTTTACTCACGCGTCGTGTTTCGAACATTTAAACAACAACAACAAAAAACATTTAACACATCCTTAAAACTTTTTTTTTTTTATGTTTTTCACGCTTCCTTTTATTTTTTTTTTTTTTCGCTATAATAATAATAATAAATCGGGGGAATGAAAGAATAGTTTTTATTAACAAACCGACCCAAAAATTTGGTAAAATTAATAAATTAAAAAAAAAAAAAAATCCATTTGTGGGGTTTTGTTTTCAACAACGTAAAACGTTTTTTTAACTTTAAAACAAAAAAAAAAAAAAATTTTTTTTTTTTGTTGGAAGGGGCCCAAAATTTTGGAAAACGATGGGGGGGGAAAAAAAAAATTTTTTGCCCAAAAAAAAAAAAAAAAAAAAAAAAATTTTCTCAAATTTACATAATACGCCGTACCTTTTTTATTCAGGGAACAAAATTGAAAATTGTTTTTTAACCGTCTTGGGGGGAAAAAAAAAAAAAAAAAAAAAAAAAAAAAATAACGTTAAAATCTATTATAAAGTCATAAAAAGAAACACACTGAAGGAGTTTTTTTTTTTTTTTTTATGAGATTCAACTTGAAATTGTTCACTGACCCAGTGTGTCTCCCACCACCACCATCACCACCACCACAACCCTCTTTTTTTTTTTTTTTTTTTAATTCACTTTGATGGTATTTAAACAATCTACTAAAACAAAACCTTTTAAACTTCTTCTTCACTTTCTAAGTTGCCTTTTTTTTTTTTTGGGGGTATCCATACCTGAAATTTTTTTATTACAACAACCACAACAAAACCACCACCACCTTATTTCGCTTATGTATTAGTGAGAAATCGTCGTGACACCTTTAATAATAATCATTTATACAAAATGAAAGAAATGAATGAATGATCAATATTATAATTAATAATAATAAATAAATAAATAAAAAGGGGGGAAAAAATCATTATTACAATTGCATGGGATTTTTTTTTTGGGGGGGGGGGGCGGGGAAGGGTTGTTTAGTTAAAAGAAAATTTCACTTTAAAAAAATGCGAAAAGGTCATGACCAAAAAATTTTTTTTATTAACGATTTGTTCAAAAAAAGACGTGATAAAAATTTTCGGTGAGTTATGTACATAAAAGTCAAAGAATGAATAGGAAAAAAATAAAAAAAAAAAGAGTCGCGGACATTAATATTAACTTTACATTATGTTTTCCTTTTGCTGACCATTAAAAATATCGATTTCGTTTTTTTTTTTTTTTTCTTTTAAAAAAAAAAAAAAATTTATATATAAGAAACCAGGTAGTAGGTAGTTAGACTTATACGTTATTTAAACATGGTCGGTTGTATCGTTTATATATACACACACACACTAATGTTTGCGGTACCATAGGAAAGGTGATAAAAAAAAAAAACTCAAAATAAAGGTAAATAGTTAAAATTGATTGTATAAACTGAATGGGGGCTTCAAATCACCTGGAGAGTTCACATATATTTTACTAAACTAACCATTAGCGAAACATAAGATATTGCATAAAGGTAAAAAATATTCTTTGTCAAGCCGAAGCACTCACACTTACACACACACACACACAAACACAGACACAGGCACACACAGGCACACAGGCACAATATACTGTCCCGTCTTTAACTTTTTTTCATCAACAAGTATGGGGATGTCGTTTTTTTTTTTCAGGTTGAATTTCAAGTGTTTTACTTTATCCGGCTTTTAAACAAAACCGTTCCGACTCTTTGTTACTTATTTTAGGCTTATAGGGTAAGGTTAAAACTATGCCTTTTTTTTTTTTTATTTTCAATTTATTATTTACGAGTTAACATCTCGTCAAATTATTTCTCACGAAAATACCTTAAAGCAAAATCGACTAACTTCTTAACAACGAAACCATCTTATTAAGGTTTTGTAATTTGTTATATCGCAATAAAATCAAACGTTTTTTCTTTCTTACCTCTCTCTCTCTCTCTCTCTCTTTATCTTAAATCATTTTCAGGTTTATGTATAAGAAAATTGCAACTCGATGAAATGAGAAAAACAACTGAGGGGAGGGGAAGGGGGAAATTATTATTATTTTTGGTAGCTCACTTTTTTTTTTTTTTTTTTTTTTATCGAATTAAAATGCGTTAAATTTATGAGTTATATAATTTAAATTATATTTTATAACTCATGTCATACAATTTTTATTATAGGAAAAAGAAAAGGGAAAGGAAAACATAACGACAAACATCAATAATTCATTGTTTGTGTTTTTCAACAACTGTCGACTAACATCAAATAACTAAACGTGAAGAAGTGAAAGAGAGAGAGAGAGAGAGAGAGAAGAAATGATGACCAGTAACAACAACAATAAAAAATAAAAGGTGACTTTAGTTAATTTATTATCTATTAGAGTTACCCCGTAACATTTTAAGATGGACGTTAATAAATCAATTTTTACACATTAATAATTTACTCTTTTATTGTGACTAATATATTAATTTAACCCCAAGGCAATTTTAATAAATAACCTTTTATATTTATACATACATACACGCTAAAAAAAAAAAATTATTTTATTAAAACAATTGCAAAATTCAAATAATTCCAACACAATCTATTCGACACAACCTATTCCTCAATTATTATTATTATTATTTAAACATTTGCAAGGTTGAAATTTAACTTACATACACATACACAATAGGAAGAAAAAGGAAAAAGGAAAAATAGAATAAAAACCAGTGAGTTGTTGTTGTTGTTGTTATTGTTGTTGTTGTGTACACTTTGAATAATAATAATAAAAAAATATATAAATAAATAAATAAATAAAAACAAGTGAAATAATAAAAAAAAGTAACTGGCAGCAGTAGTAGTAAAAACTATTCATTCTTTTTTTTTCCTTTTCCTTTTTTTTATAAAAAAAAAATTAAAGTATAAAATACAGGAATGAAATGTTTGTTTAAAAAAAAAAAAGAGTGACATAGACAGTGATTAAAAAAAAATAAAAGAAAAGGTAAAAATATGACAATGACAAAAACATGTATGTATGCAGTTAGAAGCATCCATCCATCCATCCTATTTAAACAAATAATAATATAACTAATACAATAGAAACAACACAAACAATGTCTATTTTTAAAAAGCTAAAAAAAAAAAAAAAAAAAAAAACTTATTTATTTCCATTTTTTTTTTGATCTGGTATTGACATATTTCCAAACTGAAACGAATCGATGCCATGGAGAGTAGTTCTCGTGTTTTTTTTTAAAAAACATTTTTCTATTTTCTTTTCTCTCTCTCTTTCTCTCTCTTTCTTCATACACATTCACACCTAATAAATTATATTTTTTCCCAACTCTCTCTCTCTTTTTACATCGATTCGTTTAATAATAATAATAACGGTTTAAAAACATTGAGTTGTTGTATTAATTTATTAATGTGTGTGAGTGCGTGTTTTAAATAAAAATCAAACAAAAAAAGCTAAAATTTTCCCTTTTCGCAATTATTATTATTATTAACACGTCGAACTTTGATTTTTTTTTAAAATTATGTTTTGTCTTTTGCCAACAAATCAAAACTTATAAATTATTATTATTATTGTGTGTGTGTGTGTGTGTTTACACATGTGGGTAATGGTAAGTTTATGATTTAACATTAAACCCCGCATTTAAAATTTTTTTTTTTTTTTTTTCGCTTAAAGGGAAAATTTTTTTATCCAGATAACTGATTAATGATTTTAAGCAAGTTTACGCCTTCTTTCTCATTTTTTTATTTGTTTGAATAAAAGCGGTGCGTGTGTGCGTACCTCGTTTAAAGCAGAATATTTTTTTTTTTTTTTTTTTATCTTACATTAATATCTTGTTTATAATAACAGAATTAATTTATCTATTCGACCTTTTAATAGAAATTAAAATGCTGGAAAAAATATATATATAATAATAAATAAAAACGCGTTATTAATATCTATAGCCCCCCCCCCCATCTTCCCTTACTCTTCTTTTAGTGGGGGAAAGAGAGAAAAAGAGAGAGAGAGAGAGAAAAGAAAGAAAAATATGATGATGATGATGATGATGAAAAAAATTTAATGTGTTCGAGTTTGTGTGAGGAAAATTGGATGGTGGTTGAGGTGGTGGTGGTGGTGGTTATGGTGGTAGTGGTAGTGGTAGCGGTGGTGATGGTGTGTAAGTAACACGCACACGCCATTTATAGGTAATATTTAACCGATGGATTCTTATCAATTTTTCCCTGGACATTTTTTTATCAAATCACGATCGAGTCAATTAAAAAACTAAAAAAAAATTTTTTTTTTTTTTGCAACGAGATCCTTTTTAAAAACGTGACTAATTTTTTTTTTTTTTTTTTCATTCGAAATGATAATAATAATAATAATAATAATGATAATAATAATTCTCAATGAAACTGGAGTAACGTTTTTCTTTCGATAAACATATTTATTTTTAAAATTTATCATTTAATATTTAAAAACAATAAAAAAGTTTAATAAACTCAAATATTATTATTATTATATATATTATTATTATTATTATTATTTATTTTCTACACATTTTAAAGACCAAACAACATTAAAACTCCCCGTATTAAATTCATTTCAATATGGAGTCACATAACTTGGAAACAAAAAAAAAAAATAGTTTACTATCGGTTTGCCAAAGATTTTAAATTACGCGGGACGTGGAAAAAGAAAGAAAAAAAAAAGTTCGAGTTTCTTTCTCGTTACCGGAAATCGAATGCCTGACCGATTTTTAAAACCTAAACCAAGGTTAACCTTTCGTGATAAAAATTATTATTATTATTATTATTATTTTAAAAAATGATTAATCAGCAAAAAAAAAAAAACCTGGAATATTTTTAAAATAAATTTATCGATGGAGAAAAACGTATATCGAACATTCTCGCGTACAAATTTTTTTTTTTTTCGAAATATAATTTTCTCATGAACCTGAATCTCGTTACTATTTCTATCAGACAAATTCTAGAACTTTCGAATGAGAGATAACAAAGCAGGAGCCTATGAGGCAAAAGATAACCATTCACTGGCTTATTATATTTATTTATCTTTTAAAAATAATATTTTTTTCAACTTTTTTTTTTTTTTTATTTATAAAATGATTTACTTTTCAATACGTATATCATTACCGTCGAGGATATCTTAGATTTTAATAAAAAAAACTCGAAGTAGGGGGAGGTGAGGCGTTTTATTTTATTTTATTTTTTTTTTTTAGTAGGCACCTTGTTAGTGTACCTTAATTTTTAAATAAAAACTTGAATACTATGTTTAGCTAATGGAAAAGTATAAAATTAATAAAAAAAGAAGAAAATTTTTTTTTTTTTTTTAATGTTATATACGCATAACCGTTTATAATGGTTTGTGCCGAGATGTTTCGCTGGTGTTTCACTTTTGGATGCTCATGAAAACTAACCTTAACAATAGATTTTCTTGTCTTGATCCACGTTCGTGCCCAGCTTATGCACGAGTATTTGGTTATTACTATTCATGGGCACCGAGCTATGAATTTTCGAGGTTTTTTTTTTTTTTTTTCTCTCTCCATTGGTCAAATTAATTGTTAGTGCATGAAAATATCTTTCTTCGGCATCCGCGTTTTAAATAATTAATAATAATAATAAAAAAGAAAATTTTTAATTCTAGTCCGATACGAAAATAACAATCAGGTTTCGTGGTTTAAAGTTTTTTTTTTTTTTTAAAAAAATAAACAAACGGGGATTTCGGTCCGAAATTTCTATCTTCTGCTTGTGAGTGTGACTATTATTGTTTTAAAAAGGATAACAATTACATTACTGGATTATTTTGGAATTTTTTTTTGTTTTTTTTTTTAAATGGATTTATCATAAATCGTACGTTAATTTTTAACCGATAACATTTTTACATTGTTGTTCCCTAATTTTTTTTTATCCACGAATAAAATATAAAATTTGTAATAAGAATAAGTGATTATTTATAATTAATTTGGTGAAGTGTTGTGTCAATGCATTGTTGATAAAAAAAAAGTTAAAAAAAAAAAAAAAAAAAAAAAAAACAGTTTAGGAATCCCGAATCGGGATGAGGAAATTCGCGGGACGGTGACCGATATGAAGCTTTCGGTGGCCTCTCAACCACGGTTAGGACTCAACGGCCCCGGTCCGGACCTTAAGGTCCATCAACCATTTTGGCCGTCAATTATAATCAAGTAATTATTATTATATATATTTAATTCATTATTTTCAAACCTTTGTTTGTTTTTTTTGGGGGAGAGGGAAACGGGGAAGAGGGAAACGGACCAATATTTTTCACACCGTTTGTTTTTTTTTTTTTTTAAAAAAACTTTTTTTTTCCCCCCCCCCCCTTGTTTTAACTACTTTTCTTTTCATGCTTTTCTCTTCCTAACAATTCCCTCATTAAACTTTCATTTTCCCTTTTCTTAAATGTTTTATTTTATAAAAACAAACCACACTTAACAGAAAAAACACATTTTAAAAATATTTGACTTGATTTTAGGCAACAAAGGATTTTCCATGACACAATATTAATAAAATCCATCGGTGTGTGTGTGTGTGCAATAGTATTATTCATTCGGGGTATATGAGTCAAAGGTTTTAAAATTTTTTTCAATTTAATTAAATTAACTTCATAAAAACAAGGTAGCGTTTATAAATAAAATGAAAAGTGAATAATAAGCTATTTTTTTTCTCTCTCTCTCTCCATAAGTTTTGTGTTGGAATGCAAAGACAGCAACGTTCATTTATTAGTTTTTTATCAGTTTAATAAAACTCGCCTTCACACATCATTAAATTTACAACCTATCATTGATACCATTTATATTATAAACGTATTTGATTAATTTCCAACTCAATGTTTAGTTAATATCATAAGTTAAATAATAATAATAATAATAATAATCCTTTTCTTTTATTAATTCAAACCATTAAAACAATTTTTATAATTTATTAATTTTTCCTTAATATCTTTTTTTTTTATATGGGTAAATGAAATATTAAAATGCATTGTGTAAAATGTGAAAATGAAATTTTTTCACACAAAATTTTACAATTATAACAAAAATCAAAAAGAATTTATACTTATTTTTTAAATCTTTTTTATACAAAACATAATTCTTACATGAGTGTAAATGATTATTATTATTATTATTATTATTATTATTTTTTATTTAGAATTGAATTTGACAGTAAAAGTACATGTTGATTAATGTGTACCCATAAGAATTATAAAACCATAATGAATGGATGTTATAAAGTGAAAATAATAAAATTTACTTACAATCATGTGTGACCTTATTATTATTATTAATAATATTAAACATGATATATTTTCTGAAAAAGATAAAAAGTCATTTTTTTAATTTTTTTTTTTTTTTTTGAACATATATGAAATTATTTAAAATTTTAATATGATAATCGGTTTATAGATTTTTGTACATAGCAAAGGGGGAGGGGGAAAAATAATTAATTGAATTTTTTTTTTTATTATTAAAATTACTCTTACATAAAATTTGTTTGTTACGGGGTTAATATAAATTCTGAAATAATTTCATCGAAACCTAAAAAAAAATCTGAATTTATTAAAATTTCAAAATGTCTGACATTGGTCGTGGTGAGAGAGAGAGAAAAAAAAAAACGAAAAGTAAATAAATTTTTTTTTTTTTAATTATGCATTCTTACCTTTACAATATACATAAGTTGGAAATCCAAGCCGCCTTTAAGTCGACACAGTCATAATTTGTTTATTTATTCATTCAACAATGAGTTTTTTTTATAATTTATTGATTCTTTTTCCGTTATTTTAAACAATTAACGCTTCTTCTTCTGAGGGCGGTTCACGAACTAACGCGGTAAAAATTTTATTTTAGAAGGCCCAGAAAAATGTTATTCAGAAATCTTCAATTGGGCTACATAGATTGTTAAAAAATTTTAGTTCGCGCGTAACATTTTCCTGAAAATAATTATGATTGTAAGTATTTACTGAAAAAATATTTAAATAAAAACATTTTTGTTCTTTGTAAGTTAAATTTTATTAAACAAACAGTCGGAGAATTCATTTTCAAAATGAATAATTACTGTCGTTGAACTTTTTCACCGTTGGGATTTGATTTCATTTTTTTTTCCCAAGGGATTTTTAGGTATTTGATTTACAACCTGGTCAGCAATAAAAATATGGCGTCTCAAGGGATTTATTTCATCGTTTGTTAAAATAAGGTTATACTTTGTACCTTTTTTTTGCTGTGTTATTGTAACAATACATTGTTGGAAGAAAATGTGAGCATGCAAATACATCTCTAAATTTTCTACAAGAATCTCTAATGGATTTACATTTCTTGTATTTCTCAATAATAAGGTCAAACAAAATTTTAGGATTCTTAAACTTGTTTTGTATAATTACTCTCTTGATATTTTTTTCAAATGCTTTTATTGCCGTCATATAACGTCGACAGATTTTTCAACTTTTTGAGCAAAACAAGTGAAATAATTTCATTTTGCTTTACTTTCAGATTTTATATCATTGGTTACAAAAATAATAATTTGTTGGTTCAATCTTTGATGGCTACTTTGTACAAGTCATTGTATAATTAAATTAATAGATAATGTCTTCAGAATTCATTTAAAAGTTGGGATCTTTTGAGATATTTTAACATCACTTGCTGAATTTCTTAAAATGAATTTTCATTTTTAATCTTAGCTTTATGAATGGTTACTTTTAATCATTTTTGACCAAGTTCTATAATATTGTAATTGGTGTTTGTTGGTTTTAATGTTATTATTACTATAAAAGTTGTTCATGGTATAGAAAAACTGGCTGTTTTTACAATTATATGAATGCATTAATTCATGGCTTTAATTTTGGACTCATTTTGCTTTAATATTTGCTACAAAAACTTCTACTTGCAAAATGAAATTTCCCCTTCTAAACTATATACTGTTAATTCTAGTTAAAATTTTCAAATATCATTGTAAGAGTGATTCAACTTGAGCAAAAGTATAAATGTATAGAATATGTATTTGTCATTGTATTTCTTAAAAAAAAAAAATTGTAAAAAAATTTAATTCTATTTTTTTTTTACAAGTTATTTACTGTTTCAGGATGTTAATAATAGTATCTATAATAAATGTAGCATCAGGATGTGGACCAGGGAGAGGTGCTGGTCGACGAAGAGGAGTACATAAGCTAACTCCATTAGTTTTTAAGCAACATGTTCCAAATGTATCGGAAAATACTTTAGGAGCAAGTGGATTAACCGAAGGTCCCATAACGAGAGACGATCCTCGTTTTGGAGATTTAATACCAAATTATAATTCAGATATTATATTTAAAGACGAAGAAGGAACAGGAGCCGATCGCTTTATGACACAAGTAAGTGGATGATTTTTTTAAAATCATTAAAGTATTAACAATTTTCCGGTTAAAAAAAAAAAAAAAAAATTGTGCAACTTTATCAAAAGCAAAAGAATTTCAAAAAAAATTTTCAAATAACAAATTGGATTTTCTTAATAATGATCAAAGTCAAAAACAAAATGATGTTTTTAATACTTGACAATTGCCACTTTATTACTACAAATGTCTAAAAAAAAAAAACACTAAAACGTTTTCAAAACTAAAAAAAACGCGGTTTGTGTCGACCTGTACACGACGGTAAACCTAAATTTATTATAGTTCTTTTCAATTTTTATTTATTTAAATATCATTCATTCATTATTTCTAGCCCTAATTGAAATAGTTCAGTACCTAATACCCCCATTATACATATTATTAAATAAAAAAACAACTAAGGGTTAATAATAATTGATAAATGGGTTTATTTAAATCATGCTAAGTGTGTTGCAAAATACTTAAACTAACAATAGTTAAACAACAAAGACTTTGATAGGAAGACATATTGGTTTTTATAACTTTTCACGAATAAGTAATTTGACATAAATCCGACAATATTTTATTAATTGCAAAATTTAATAACATTGGAAAAATTCACATGAAATAACTAGTTATTCAGAAATAATAATAATAATAATATCCAATTAAATTCATTTAGAAAAAATAATAATAAAAAAAAAAAAAGAAAAAAGTTTTTATCACATTTTAATAATGATAATGATAATAAACAATTATTTATGTTATTTATTATTTCAACGAATTTTACAACCAATTATTTTTGAATTACCCATGAAAAAGGTATTAAATAAGAAGAAAAAAAAAAAAAATAATTTTTTTTTTTTTTAAAACGCTTAACGCCTAAAAGTTAATAAATTATCAATTTTTTCCCATAAAAAAAAAAAAAAAACTTATTATTATATTATTATTATTATTATTATTATTATAGAATAATTCACGATTGAATTTTCATTTTTTTTATTTGATTTACTTGTTCGTAATGACGTATTATAAATTTTTCAATAATTTTTATTTAAATGATTTGAAACTAAAAAAAAAAGTAAAAAAAAACATGGTTTGGGTTTTTTTCGTATCCACACACACGTGGGGGGAAGGGGGGAGGTGGAAATAAACAAGTACGTACCTTCTTTATTATTAACTTATTAATAGGCACGGCTTTTGTTTTCTATTTTACTATTATATATATATATTTAATTAATTATCTAATAACTATTTTTTACGATTGATTTTGAAGTGATCACTTTGTAGTTAATAATAAACTACTACTTCACTTAATAAATGTTTAAAGATAAAAGTAATAATTGTAGCAAATTAAATCCGTTATAAAAGTTTTTATATTCGTGTTAATGGTCATTCGCGTACATTAAACATGAAATTAATTATTAAATCTTATTTTTGTCGAAACGGTTAAATTTTAAATCTCTCTCTCTCTCTCTCACACACACATTGTCAGTCACGAATTAATTTATTATAACAATTATCTCCATATTTTACAATGTGTACAATGGGGGGGGGGGATAATGATAACTACAACAGCAATTTTAATGACAATTCATTGAATGACCGGGGTAATATTACAAAGTAACACAACACATACCTGATAGGTACCTACTGTCGTTTTTTACCATTATTAGAATTAAAAATTTATAAGAATTTTTTTTTAAAGAGTTAAAACAGGTCTTTTGCATCATCGGGAAAACTTTGTTACAAAAAAAAAAAAAAAAAACTTGTATTTTTTTAAAGTCTTTTTTAACTGCTTTTCGAAAGGTTTTTATTTCGATTTAAATTACTACTAGGGTTACTACTACTACTACTACTACTACTACTACTAAACACATTCGAGAATAAATTATTGTTTATAAGGTATTAGAAAGAGTGAGTGAGAGAGAGAGAGAGAGAAAAAAAAAATTAATTTAATGTTTTTTTTTTTTTTTTTTATTTAATATTTATTATTGAAATCGTATTGAATCGTATATATGTGATTTTTTCGTTTCTCTCTCTCTCTCTCTCTCTCTTATTTGTTAGAGTAAATGATTTCTCGTTAGAAACCGAAATAATAATAATAATAATAATAATTTTTTTAAATATAAAATTATTTAAATTTAAAAATGTCGTCGTGTAAAGGGTTTTTAAAATAGAAAGATTAAATTTAAAAAAAAAAAAAAATCGTTAGCGTATAATTTGTACGTCATTTTTATGCGTAATTGGGTTTATATTAGCCACCACCACCACGTGTGTATTGTGCGTGCGTGTGCGTGTGTGCGCGCGTGTGTGTGTGTAGTGCGACACGTTTTGTATTGTCAGATTTACAATCGATGGTTGTTTTTTTTTTTTTTTTTTCATGTAATCAGTCATATCATCATAAATGTAATTTGTTTACAATCATTTATCAACACAAAACATTTCATCGGTTCTTTAGGGTTCCCCCTCCCAAAACAAAACAAATATTCGTTGAATTAATATTATTATTATTATTATTATTATTTTTTGTTTTTTGTCGTCGTGTTTACGATGCAAGTTGTGAATTATATATAAAAATCGTGTCACATACCAAAATCAGGTTTGAAAAAAAAAATGTGACATTTATTATTGTGTGGCTGGCCTCTTCTCTTACGTTTAAAAGTCAAAACAACCGTAGTTTTCCTCAAATGTTTAAGTTTGTTTCACGAGCACACGCATACCCTTACGATATATGTTTGATGTAATTTTGTTTGTTCGAGTAAGAGTAAATTTTTTGACGTCATCTTTATTATTATTATTATTACCGCGAGTTTTTCTTTCTGTCGTTGGAAAATTAAAAAAAAATTTGTTTTTCGATTTTTTTTTTATATAAAATAATTTGGTTGTTATATCGAACGTCGTACAAACGATCATAAGAACTTTTTTTTTTTTTTTTAGGTAGATTATTAAATATTAAATTCCTCCATTTTGGTTATTTTTTTTTTTTCGAACTTGGTTTTGTTTTTTTTTTTTCAAGGGGATTACAAAAAAAAAAAAAAAAAAAAAAACTATTAGTTAGCGTTGTTGTTGTTGTTGTTGTAACAACAACATTGAATAAAAATATTTCATACGTTTTTTTTTTTTTTTTTTGTGTGTTCCATTTTGTTTTGTTTTTATATACCTGAAAAATAGGTTTTATTTTATTGTTGACAACACACACACACACACTCTGGAAAGAAAGGAAATAAAAAAAGGAAAAAATTGTTTTTATCATAACACCTAGTAATTTGGTTAGTTTCTTTTATTTTTAATAACTTTGCCGACATTTTTTTTTTTCTTTTTCTAAGAAATTATTTTTTTTTTTTTATAAAATTAAAAATACTCACGGACCAATAAAATTACTCGAAAAATTCGTGTTGTCCTTTTTTTTTATGTTCTCTCTCTCTCTCTCTCTCTCTCTCTCTCTCTCTCTCTCTCTCTCTCTCTCTCTCTCTCTCTCTCTCTCTCTCTCTCCCTCCAGAATTTCAATTAGATTATTGTCAATTTTTTATTAATTAGAATTTCGTGGGAAATTTTTTTTTTTTTTTTTGGTCATGGATAAAAGATTTATAATTATTTTATTGATTGAAATAATTTAAAATATTTTCATCAGTAGAGTCAAACAAAATGGCTGGAGAAAATTTTATTTTTCATTTAATTATTATATTATTTAAAATAATAAAAAAAATTTCGTTGCATTTCGTGCCTGTGATTTTTTTTTTTTTTTTGTTAATGTAATTTGGGGCCATTGGCATAAGTTAGGCCAAGAGCGTGATGCTATTAATCACCGTGGCACTTGGAGGGGAAGAATCCAAGATGCAAGGTAAAAAAAGAAAAAGAGCCCAATGTAGCCTCCAGCACATAATTAAGCAGCCATTTTGTTTTTTCTCATTGCTCTCGCTCCTCAATGTGAGTGTGTTGCGTTCATTCAAGACCTAGTTTAATATCACGTTTTTTTTTTTTTCGTTATTTTATTATCATTATCAAAAAAAAAAAAAAAAATTTTTTTTTAAATGTCTTCCGCGCTAGACTTTTACCTTTCTCACCTTTTTTTTTTTTTCTGTTTTTATTCGTCCGACGAAATTCGTTATTTTCGACATTTTTTTAAATAGAAAAGATGAATTACTCACATGGGAAAAATTTTATTGTTGTTGAATTTCACGATGAGAGTAATTTTTTTTATAATTTATCGATTTCGTATTGATTATTATTAAAATTGATTTTTTTCTTTTAATACGTATCGGATTTTTCTTAAATTTTTTTTATCAAGTTCTTTTCCATCGAAAAATTTTCATTATTATTATTATTATTTAAATCGTCGTTTTTTCTTTATATAGTTTAATAGATAGAAAATTTAAAAAAATATTTTAATCGGTTTTTTTCCTCTCAAAATAAATAAATCTCCATTAATAATTATTTAAATTTATTTATTTTTGTTTCTTATGTATTTAATAAAAAGTGAATAAATTTAATATTTTTTACCGGCCAATTAATTTTTTTTTAAAACATTTAAAAGGTTTAAAAACTTTAACCGCCATTTTATTTCGTTTCGTTTGTTTTTTTTTTTTTTAATACCAAAACCACAACGAATCAATAATCGATCGATCGATCGATCTATCGAATTCTTTAATTCGCGGAAATAAATTTAAAAAAAGAAAATAAATAAATTTATTACTTCCTTTTCAAAATGGCGGGGGGTGGTGATAGTGTTAGAAATCAATAAAATATATACATTAAGAGAAATTTGGGGATACCATTAATAAAAAACCGTGAGATGACAAACATCCGCCCTTTATTTTATTTAAACAAAATAAAGGTACATTAAAATTTTGTCAACAAAAAGGTTTTTAAACAAAAAAAAGTTTTATTGCACCTTAAAGGGAATCGAATTTTTTTTTTTTTCTTCACATTTTTGTGTAATATCAATATAAAAACAAAACAAACAAACAAACAAACAAATTTTTTTTTTATTTTTATTATTGGTTAAATTAACAAATAATAATAATAATAATGATAAAATTTTAAACGAAATATTTAACAAATTAAATTTGATAAGGATGGGAAAAAATTTTTTTTTAAACAATGCTCTCGTAGAGAAAAAAAAAAAAAACAATAGCGTTTGAAAAATAAATAAATAAATAAATAAATAGTGCCTATTATTTATAATAGTGTTTTCTATTCATTCTTTTTTTTCTTACCAGGCATGAATCAGGTATTGCTTTTTATTGATTTTTTTTTTTTTTTGTTGTTGTTGTTCGCAAAGGTGACAATGACGGCCCACGCGTTTTTTTTTTTTTTTTTTTAATGGACGGCGTCAGGAATCCTGTGAACCTTTGCGGTGTGTGCCAATGGATAGGAATTGTTTACATTCGCTATTGTGTTTTATTTGTGTTTTTCCTTTGTAAAATGAAAATAAAAAGGATTGCGTGGGAACGTAGTCCCAGTCGTTGACGGTTTTATAGTTTTCTCCATTTATTTTCCATTTATTGGTCAATAAAATAATGATGATTGACTTGTGAAAAAAAAAAAAAAAAAAAAAAAAAAATTTATTCCGATGCCGAATATCAATTTGCCCCCGGGACGTAAATTGATTATATCTATTTACCAATATTATTATTATTATTATTATTGTCGTCGTCGTCGTCTTCGTTTGTTGTTGTTGTTGTTGGAGGTTGTTTACAAAGGTGTTTTTTTTTTTTTGGATTCGACGAATCGGAAATGAATTAAAACTAAAAATTTTTACATTTAAATAAATTAAAGTTACGTAATATGTCGTCGATGAATCGTATTTATTTATTAATTTAATTATCGCTTAATAAATAATAATAATAATAATAATTTTTTATCATTTAAATAACCAACTTGTCGAAGTATTATTCAAAAAAAGAAATGTGAATAAAAATAATAGGACGTTGCGCAAAAAAATGTATAGTTTTTAAAGCAAATATACCTGTTCGACAGGTTTTTTTTTGTCGAATCAGAGGCAATCAATGTTTGACGAAATTGTCGCAAGAATATAAATTTTTTTTTTTTATTATTTTTAATTAAAAAAATCCAAAATCATTCGCGCGATATAAAATTCTTTTTTTTTTTTTTTTTTATTATTTTTATCGATGGTTCACGCACACTCACACGCACGATAAAATTTTCCTTTTTTTTTTTTTTTATTTTCTCGTTGTTATTATTATTCATCGGTAAATAAATTTTATGTAAACTAGGTGAAACGAAACTTAGTGAGTAGCTAAATGAGAGAGAGAGAGAGAGAGAGAAAACCAATAAAAGTTTGTGTTTTGATATTGCTTTACAATTCAGATAACATGGTTTTAAGTTCCCACGCGTCCGAGGTGGTCCTCCTGCGGCATACTGACACTTACATTTTACAATGTTTAGTTAAAACTAACCATAAATCTGATGAGTACTTTTTAATAATAAATATACCTATTGAATATTTTTCGTTGTAACGTTTTTTTTTTTTTTTTACGATTAATTATTGTTAAAAAAAAAAAAAATAAATAATTCGTGAATTTAAAAAATTACAACCCTATATATAGAATCAATAAAAATTTTATTTTTATTTTATTTTTTTATGTTTTTTTGCTACCCCAAATAATATGATGCTCAGTAAAAAAAAAAAAAAAAATTAATGATGGCGCGGACATAAAATTTACGGGAGGGAGGGAGAAGGGGGGAAATTTTTTGTCGTAAATGATGAATATCCGGTTTGTTATGATAACATCTATCAGTGTTGGAAAAAAAAAAAAAAAAAAATTTATTTTCTTTGGGAAGGTACTTGGATGAAAAATAAACTTTAGGTTGAAATCAATGGAAAATCACGAAAAAAAAAAAAAAAATTTTCCAGGGATTTTCCCTTCCCCCTTCACGTCGATGGGAAAAGTTTTCAATTAAAAATTATTTTAAATTATAATTAAAAATTAGGGATTTATTTTTAGTTTGTCAAAAAAAAAAAAAAATTACAACGAAATTTATATTATATATTTATCGTTCGGTTTTAAACTTTGCAAAACGTCTTCTGCTTTTTTTTTTTTTTTTGTTTCCCCCGCCAATTAAAACGTCTTAAAAGTCATCATCATTTCATTAAATTTTCAAAAAAAAAAAAAAAAAAAAAATTACATATAATTCAAAACAAAAGTTAAAGTATGTCAGTCAAAAATATATCAACCGTTTAATTCGAACGAACGTGTGTGTGGATATCTATATTAAAATATTATATTACGAGCCTGAGATAAATCTTTAGGAAAAGTATATATCGTGGGTATTAAAGCGTTTTATATATATATATATATTTTTTTTTCATTTATGCGATTTAATGTAATTATAATTCCAAAAGATTGTTATAATATATTTAAAAAAATAAAACGTCTTGATGAAAAGTTTTGGAGAAATGAGAGAGAAAGAGAGATAGAGAGAGAGTCCATATTTAATAATAATTATCCGGTTTGTTATTCAATAACCGTGAAATTTTCAGTGAAAGTCTTCATATAAAATCGGATTTTAAAATTTTAAAACGATAGATCGATCGATCGATCGATCGATAATCGATAGATTTTTATTTCTCCAATAAAGATTTTTTTTTTTTCGCTAATGTATCTCACAAAAAAAAAGAAATATTTTATCCCCTTAAAATAAGTGTACAAAAAGAAAAAAAGCCGGCGGTAATTAAAGGTTTTATATATTTTTTAAATGGGGAGGGGTGGGGAGGGATTTCCGCTTTATCAAAAAGTTTTAAATATCACTCGGAAAATGAATAATAAATAATAATAATAATAATAATAAAACAAATCGTCCGGTAACTTTTTTTTTTTTTTTTTTTTTAAAAAAAGGAAAATTGTCACATTATTTATAAAAAATGGCGTAAATTGAGGTCGTTTAAATTGTTGTTATAAAAATGTAATTAATGTGCTGCTGGGGGGTTAGATATGAAGAGAGACCGAGGTTCAACACAAATAAAAAAAAAAAAAAATGACGTTAAATATTATTATTCATATACCCCGATCAAAATCTAGAAAATTATTAAAAAAAAAAATTTATGTCGGTTGTAAATAATGATAATTTAAAAAAACGTAAACGTTTTTCTTTTTTCTTTTTTTTTACCACAGCGCAATTAAATATTTTATACAAATTCATTCAATATGGTAGCAATATTTTATTTTTATTTTAATATTATTATTATCGACTCGAATTTTCTCGTTAAAAACAAAAAAAAAAAAAAAAAATTTTGGCATTTTCAAGGCATAAAAAAATTTTTCCCTTTTCTGACGTCATAATTTTTGATTGACCCTTGCAAAAAGTAAAAAAAAAGTGGTCCAGTCAGCGGTTAAAAATAAAATTTTGTTAATTATAAATTATGGATAAAATAATAATAATAATAATAATAAAACAACCTGTAATTTTTTATATTTCAAAATAACGTATTTCCAGTATTTTTTTTTTTGGAATTCACTTTAAGCGATTGCACATAATTTTTTTTTTTTAAATTATTGGGAAAATCCAAATCGATGCACTTTTTTTTTTTAATACGTTATTTAAGAAAATGAGAGAGAGAGAGAAAGAAGAGAAAAAGGAAATTTACGAGTTGGCAACATAATAAAAATGTCAATAACACAACCATTTTTGATGAAAATTTCAATTTAAAAAAAAAAAAAAAAATTATTTTTAATTATTATTAACAACTCGGAAAATTCATATTCGGTTGTTGCAAAAAAAAAAACACGTTTGATTGTTTTCCGTACGTGATGAAGCATATTTTTCTTTTTTACATAAAATTTGTTTATAAACGATGGAAATAATAATAATAAAAACTATTGTCGAGTTGAAGGAAAAAATGAGATTTCGGTTATGTTATGTTACACCCACA
The DNA here is from genome assembly GCF_000006295.1 of Pediculus humanus corporis. NCBI lineage: Eukaryota > Metazoa > Arthropoda > Insecta > Psocodea > Pediculidae > Pediculus > Pediculus humanus. The sequence goes on from NW_002987000.1 coordinate 247,019, forward strand.
CACGTGTTATCGAGTTTTCTTTTGTCCAAATCGACTAATCGATTACAAAACAAACAAACAAACAAGCAAACAAATTAACAAAAAAAAAAATCCCTGATGGAGACTCTAATCATGCGACACGAACCTCCCCAAAAAAAAACAAAAGAAAATGGGAAAAAAATTAACGATTCGTAAATAATTTATTTTAAATGTTTTTTTTTTCGCACCACGTTAACACTTATTTATTTAATTATTTATTAATTTATTAACTGAAATTAATATTTTTTTTTCTATTTTTTTAACCGTGGAAAACTCAAAAAAAAAAATAAAAGAAAATTAAGAAAATCTTATTTTGCATGTTAAAAACAAAAAAAAAAAAAATTTGCTATTATATATATAAAGTTGCACAATTTTATTAAAACATTTTTATTTATTTATTTATTGATTTATGTTTTGGGAAATGTGACATTTTTTTTTTTTTAAAAATCGTTGTTGCACGCGTTTGTTGTTGTTGTGGTTGTTAGAGAGAGAGAGAATGAATCGAAGGCGAGATAATTCTTTAGCGTGATTTGAATAAGCTTAAATAAATATCGATAAAAGTGTCAATAAGCATATTTAAATTGTCAACTTCTGTATATCATAATAATAATAATAATGACAATAATAATAATAATAATAATAATAATAATAATAATAATAATAATAATAATAACAACAAATTAAACTGTCAAAGAAGTTTGTTGTAAAGGAAAAAGGAAAGGAAAAAAAAAAAAAAAAGAAACTGAATTGTATGTATGTGTTCTTTTCGGTTTTCTCCTGGCATACGAAAGAGAGAGAGAGAACTAACTCTTGTGAGAAAGAGAGAGAGAGAGAGAGAACTAACTCTTGTGGGAGAGACATTAACAATGTTTGATTCAGTTTCCTTACAAAGAGTTGACAAAGTTTTTTATTTATTTATGTATTTATTTATTTACTGTTGTCGCGTTTTACACGGTTAACATTTACATTTTATTTTCGTTTCACGATTTTTATTTACCTCGAATTTCAAGGGGGAAGGGAGAGGGGGAGGAGGAGGAGGGAGGGTCCTGTTAGAGAATCGATTTTGTTTCAAAAAATGAATTTCCATAAGTTGCAAGTCGTTTGTTGACGACAAATTATAATAAAATGGAAAATGTGACTCACTCACATAAATCGTCGTTCGTTAAAATTAATTTTTGTGAAAAATTTTACAAAACCGCTAAGAGAGTAGAAAAAAAAAAAAAAAGAAAAATGGCGTCATTGATGTGGAAAATTTTTTTTTTTTAAAAGCACGGCCCCGTTATTCAATGGTTTTTATTTTTTAAATTTCTTTTAAAAGGATTTGTTTTAAAATTTTCAAATTAAATTTTTTCTTTTTCTTTAAGTTGTCACGAACACAAAAAAAAAAAAAAAGAGAAGAAGAAAAATGATAATAATAATAATCGTTTGAAAGTTTTCCACGTGGTAGATTCCATTGATTTTGTTCAATTTATAATATTTAATCCTTTTTTGGGTTGCATTGTATTTTAATTTTAAGTAATTGGTTGTTATGATTAGGTTAAATTGTTACCGGACAACAATTATCCGTTTCCTTTTTGTAACAAACAGTTTTCGGATGTAAAAGAAAAAAAGAAAGAAAGAAAGAAAGAAGAGGGAAAAAAATTTTTTTTTGTTTTGTTTCCAATCACAAATTTAAAATTGATTTTTTAAAATTTTCTTTCTTGGTTCGTTGCCCTCATTGATCCCTCGTCATTTTTTTTTCTTCTTCTTCTTCTTCTTCTATTATTTTCAACATGTTCTTGCCTGTAAAAAAAATTTTACATTTGGAAAAATGTCGTCTAAATGAAATCTTATTTATCAGGTTATTTTTTTTTAATTTTAAAAAAAAAAAAATTGGTTTTTAACCAAAAATTTAAAAATTGTTGAAAGTACACGCACAGATTTATAAATAAAAAAAAAAAAAAAATTGTTGTTAATGAACGGTCAAGGTATGGGGTCAACCAAAAATAGACATTTTACAAACCTCGCCTTAACACAAATTTGTGTGTTAATAATGCCCTTTTGATAAATTTAAAAAAAAAAAAAAAAAAGATGGAGGAGGAGGAGGAGTGAGTATTAAATATAAAAATCGTTACGTTAATAAATTATTTTTATAATTCATTATTTAAAAAAGCCGAATTTCGTATCGATTTTTCATTACAAAAAAAAATAACGTTATCGATTTAATTTTTCAATAACATTCCATTGCTATTCCGGAACAAAGAATTTTCTTTTAACCTCCCACAATTTTCCCGGATTTCCGGTATTATCATCATCAATAATAAAATTTTTTTTAATATCATTCGGACGAATTTTTCTTTTAAATTTAATTCTATTTCAATTTTCTTTGTTTGTTTCATTTCGAATCGTTGATAAATTGAATATCAGTCTCGGAACAACAAACAAACAAACAAATAAAAAAAATATTTGTTTTCGTATTGTTGTTGTTGTTGTTTGTCTAACACGCCGCCATTTTACAGTCACAGAAAAATCACGCTTATATATATATAATAATTAAACAATAAAAATTTATTAAAAGTTATTCTCAAGTAATAGTTGTACGTAAATGTAATTTTTTTGTTTGTTTGTTTGTTTGTTTGTTTGTACTCGACACAATCAGTTATCGATAAAGTAGCGGGAAATTGTCTTGTTTACTTAACGCTAACATTTGTACACTCATTAATTATTTGTTTTTTAAACGAGAATTATTTTAACAAGTTGAAGAGAGAGAGAAAGAGGAGAGAGAGACAGAGGAGAGAGAGACAGAGGAGAGAGAGAGAGAGAGGAGAGAGAAACGCGCATCTTTTTCTTATTAATTTTAATATCACACGTATACACGCGTGGCTTTTGATTTTTTTTTCTTTTTTTTTTCGTCTAAAAACGCGATAAACAAGTTATTATTATTATTAATAAAAATTTGTAGGAAATTATACGAGTGTATGTGTTAGGTACGAACGTAGAAACAACCAAAAGAAAAAGTTGCAGGTTTATTAAAATAAAAAATCCGGCGTGAAATTTCGAACCTAGAAAAAATTTGAATGAATATTAAGCCAAGATCATCGGGTAAACGGAGGTTATTATTACAATAAAAGAAAATTGACGTGATATATATTTTTTTTGACGTTGATTTTAAACCCTCCCCTCTCCTCCTCACCCCTTTTTTTTTTTTAATAAGAAAAAGAAAAAGGATTTAAAAATGTTAATAATTTTAAATAGAAAGAGACAGAAAAAAAATTAATAATAATAATAATTTTTTTAAATAAAATCTGTTACCAATTGATATTTTCTATCAATATTTTGATGTTTAAAAAAAAAAAAAAATCGGTCGGTTTAAAAAAAAAATAAGGTATACGGTTACAAGGTACGACGACGAGTCAAACCTTAGTTTCATGCGTCATGTTTAATGTCGAAGACATGGCTGAATCAGTAATTGAACAAAAAAACATGTTTTCAGTTGTCTCTTTAAAACACATACAAACACAAACACACACACAGGTCTGTAATTTAACACCCAAAATCCGAACAACCGCGCTTTTTTTTTTTTTTTTTTGTTTGAGAATTTGTGAGCGTTAAATGCCCAAGAGCCATCGACAGTTTAGAAGCTGTTTTATTTTTTTTATCATCATCATCATCATCATCGTGTTATTTTTTATTATTATTATTATTATTATTATTATTATTCACCATTGCCGTGGCGGTAGTCACCGTCACCTCGTACCACGTTTTATTTTTAAAAAAAAAAAAATTCTTTTTATTTATTAAATGGGAATTTTTCCCAATCGTTTTAACAAAATTAAAACGCGACTAATCGAAATTTATCGGGGCGGGGGTAGGAGAGGAGGAGAGGGGGGGGAAGGAGGAGAAATGGCGGGAATTTTAAATTAATTAACAGACGCCAAATAAAATGGCCGTCGTTTCTCCTCGACTTTATTCGATTTGAAAAAAAATTTTTTTTTTTTTTTTTAATATTTTGCATCGGACATTATTAGAAAAAAAGGAAAACGTTTTAATGTAAATAAAATGGGGGCAGGAGAGGCGGGGGGGGGGGGGGGGAAATTTCACGGACGATCAAAATCAAAATTGTAAATTTATTATTTGATTTAAAAAAAAAAAAAAAAAAATTAAATTAAATAAGTCGGGAGACGAAGGTTTTAAAAGTCATTAAACAATAACTATACTACTTCACGCCCTAATCTTTTTTTCTACATTATCATTATTATTATTATCATTATCATTATTATTAATTAATTATTATTAAAATGAAAAAATATAATAAAATTAAAATTATGCGAGAGTTTTATTGGTGAACGAAAGAAAAATCCATTTAATTTAATTTTTTTCTTTTGACCTTAAACGGAGAGAAAAAATTTAATAACTTTTTATTACGCGGTAATAGAGTGTGTGCGTGTGAGAGAGAGAGAGAGAGAGAGAGATAGAAAGAATTTTAATAAAAAATAAATTTTCCAAGTGTTCAAAATGACTGACTGATTGATTGACTGACTGACTAACTGACTATATTTATCTGATAAATCTGACAGGGTTAAAGGAAAATGATAAAAAAGGAAACGTATTCGATAGATAGATAGAGAGAGAGAGAGAGAGGGAAACAACGTCAAAGGAAATTTTTTTAAACAATAAAATAATAATAATAATATTAATAATAATAAATAATAATTTTTTTTAATGTGACTCGATGTAATTTTTTTTTTTGGGTTTTGGAAACGTTCACCATTGAAACGAACCAATTTTTTTTTTTTTTTTTAATAAATGGGGAGGAGGGAGAAAAGAGAAAAATGATGCTGCGCGAGGAGATAACAAACGAACAAACGAGCAAACGACGACGACGACGACGACGACGAGATAAATCGAATAAAATAAATCTTTTTTTAGAAAAAAAAAAAAAAAAACGCCTGACCGTCTGGTACTTGGCTGGAGTCCTGGACCATTAATTCTTTGAAATAAATACCCATCCATGATTGGTCTAACCGTGATCAGACTCGTTTCTCGTTTCTGTCAGCTATCACGTGACTTTAGAGAAAAAACAATCCCTGCAATTTTTATATATATATAATTATTTTATTTTAATCTTCTCTTCATTTTTTTACCATTTTTTTTTTTTTTTTGAGAATCCATAACGACGACATTTCCAGTTTTTGGGAAATTTTACAACCCGCGTTTATGCATTTTTTCTCTCTCTCTCTTCCCCCCCCCAAAAAAAAAAAAACAGGTAGAAAAAATTAGGTAAAAGTCAATGGGATGTAACAAAAAAAAAAAAATCATTTTAGCAGCTTCCATCTTTCTCTCTCTCTCTCTCTCTCTGTCTTCCTCCTGTTTTTTTTTTTTTAGATGATAAAATCTTTAGAAAATGTCACCTATTAATGATAAAGGGAATCCGTAAACGATAATGGCGGTTTTTTTTTTTTCTTTCTAGAAACTTGTTCCTCGTGACAAAGGACATTTTTTTTTGATAAAGAGTGAAAATGTTTTTCGTTTGTTTCGTTCTGCACCACATTTTAAATGTTAAATGCCCCTTTAATTTTTTTTTTTTAAATAATGACTTTTAAATATTATTATTATTAATTTCTCTCTCTCTTCTCTCTCTCTCTCTTCTCTCTCTCTCTCTCTTCTCTCTCTCGGTGTAAACACGTAATAAATTACGTTTGAAAAATTTTATATTTTATTATTATTATTATTAATTATTAAATTTTTATATTATGCTTTATAATAGTTTGTTATTTATAATCGTTTTGCGAAATTATCGGTTTTACATTTTTTTTTTTTTGTAAACAAAAAAGGAAAATTATGCCTGCGTACCTGTCATGGTTTTTTTTTTTTTCCTCCAATTCTTGACCAACCTACAGGTTTTCTTTTGTTTATACGAAACAAACTCATTTAAAAAAAAATTTTTTTTTTATAAAGGTGTGATATAACCATAAAAATTAATATCGATTTGAATTATTCAAGTTTTTTTTCCCCCCCCATTTATCGGGAAGGGAGAGGGGAGGGAAACGTTTCATTTTCTTTTTTTGAATATTAATTTTAAATAATAATAATAATAATAATATAAAGTTTTATGTGTTTATGATGTGCTTAAAAAAAAAAGGAAAATGTCGGCCGTAAAACGGAGTGCGGTTAAATTTTTTTTTTTTTCTTTTCCCTAAACGAAATCAATAGGCTAACTTTATAATGACTTAACTACGTATAAAAAAAATAGTGATGATAATGATGATGATGATGATGATGATGATGATGATAATATTATTATTATTATTATTATTGAGTATCGAAACGCGTAAGTGTCACAAAAGCGTTCAAGCCAGTGACAATAAATTTTATTTTTCTAACAAAAATTTTTTTTCCACGTGAAATAATGATAATAAAACTATGGCTAAATGAAAGGGGGAAAAGGAGGGAGGGGAGGAGGGGAGGGAAATTTTTTTCGGAAAAACAAAAAGGAGGAAAAAATTTAAATCCCTATTTGTGTTGTCTCTTGATAATAAGAAAAATAAGTTTTGATGTGTTTCAAAGCCAATTTTTTTTTTTTTTTTTTTTTTGTGTTGTTATTCGAGTCAAGTGCATAACGCGGAAATATGAAAGTGGTATTCAGGTACGCGCACATACAAACGTAATAAAAAATTAATAGTAACGCAATTAAAAGAGTTAACGGCGTGAAATTATAACGAGAAAAAGATATAGAGAAAAAAAATTATTATTATTATTATTATTATTATTCTGACGCGAAAGGTGTGTGTGTGTAAGTCAGTCACGAAAATTACAATTGCGTGTGTGTGTGTATTATTGCGATAGTATTATTTAAAAACTGATAATAATAATAATAATAATAATAATAATTGTTCTAAGACGTTCGTTAACGACAAAATTGAGTTTTAAAAAAAAAAAAACGAACGGAACGTTCGGTAAACAAAAATAAAAATGTAAAAATTTATTTGTATGTATATTGAATATAGAAAGAGATGTTAATGCGCAAAACGAATGGATAACATATTCTCTCTCTCTCTCTCTCTCTTTTTTTTTTTTAGTAATGGGTAATACGTAACGTGGCGTATCATATGAATATGTCAACTAATTCATAAAATAATTTACAATAAAAGGGTTTTTTGTTTTTTTGTATTCTATTATGTTGTTGTGGTTGTTGTGATGATGATGATGATGATGATGATGAAAACTCATATGGAAATTTACTACTATGCTGCGACCATGTTTTTTTTTTTTTTTTTTTTTTTGCATTCTCAGGTTCATCGTGCTAAAGCGAGAGAAACCGTGGACAAAATTAATTTTTTTTTTCTCTCTCTCTCTCTTTCCCCCCTTTAATGGGAATAAAAAAAAAATGTTTTTCTCATAATTTATCCGCAAGTTAAAAAAAGAAAAAAAAAAGAATGAGAATTAGGCGAACGATTATGACCGTCATAAAAAGTTGCTTTAGGTATCGCCGAGGTGATCAAAGGAAGAAAAATTGGTTTTTACGATTACCGTTGCAATGGTTTTGCATTAGATGTATAAAAAAAATATATATTTAGGTTTTAAGGTTTTCTCTCTTTTTTCGGGAGGGAGGAGGGATGGGAGGAGGAAAAGGACCCCGAAAACTATGCCATTGGAAAGGAATTTTTTGCGTTTTGTTGTTGTTGTTGTTGTATTTGTAATGTTTGACTTATAATAAATTTTTTTAAGTGACAACACAACTTGTGGTTTTAGAAAATAAAGAGAGAGAGAGGGGGGGGGAGAGGGGGGAAAATTGTTTTCTATCATTCATAAAAACATTTACAAAGGCATTTTACTTTTGCAAAGAAATTTTGTGTTTTGAGTATATTTAATTCTTTTTCGGACAAAAAAAAAAAAACTTTTATTACAATGGTGGAATGCTTTTTTTTTTTTTTTCTTTCTTTCATTTTTCGTTCGTTTGTGTTCGGCGTGTGCATTTAAAATCGTTTCTTTCCTTTTTTCCTTTTTCGAACCTCAAGGGGTGAAATCGATCGATCACATGATGGATGGAATAAAAAAAAAAAAAAAGGAAAATAATGAATGAGTATTGAAATGATGAAAAATTAACGGTTAAGGAAAACACAACATGATGTGACGACATTGAATTTGTTTAGATGAAAATTTTTTTTTTTAAAGGTTTCTCTCCCCCCCCTCTCTCTCTGTCTCTTTTTCTATCATATTTAAAAAGTTAATAATAGTAATTTGTATTTTTTTTTCCTTTTTTTTTGTTCGTTTCGTTCGATTGACATAAATTTTTTTAAATATAAAATGGCGCTCGAGAGTAGTTGTAAATTGAACCTTTTCTCTCTCTCTCTCTCTTCCGATTATTTAATGTAAAACCGTTAACGGATTTAAAAACACGTCCCACGTAAAAAAAAAAAAAAAAAAAAACGTTCGGGATAGTCAATCATCGTGTAATTATCGTAGAAAAACCCAATTTTTTTTAAAAACTGTAATGAAAATTGTGGATAATGTGTGGGGAGGTATGAGGGGGGAGATAGGGAGGGGAGGAAAGAAAACGAAAAATTCCGCTAAAATTTGTTCTTGTTGTTGTTGCCGACGTTTTTTTCTTTTTTTTTTTTTCTTCTTCTTCATGGTTATTAAATTTCATATCTCCTGTGAATTGTTTTTTATTCGAGCATTTTCTTGGTTTCAATTACCCTCATCGTTTTTAAAAAAATCAAATTAAAGGAAGCGTTTTTATACGCATTCGATACGTCGCTTTCAATCGGATGTTTTTCTTTTTTTGAAGGTTTCCGTTCAAACATTCAGAAAAAACAAACAATGAAAATTTAAAACTTTGTAAAAAAAAAAAAAAACAAAAATTTTAACGGTTTTTCCGCCCCCCCTTCCCTCCCTCCTCAAAGTTTTCACGAATAATTTGTTTGTTATTTATTACTTTTTTTTTTTTATCGAACGTAATAATTTTGCAATATGGCGCACGAAAATTTATTTTTAAGGGGGGAAAAAATAAAAAATAAGATGAAAGTATTTCGTGTACAACCAAAACAACAACAACAATCAAATGGGCGTGACGACAAACGAATTTTCATAGATCGATTGGAAAAGAAATTTTAAAATTTATTTTTTTCTATTTCTTTTTCTTTCACACATTAGCCACATATGTTTCTCTCTCTCTCTCACACACACACTCAAATTTTTATAAGAAGTAAAAAAAAAATGGCGAATTTCAAGATGTTATAAACAAATAACAGTTGGTAATACTGTGAAAAATGCAAAAAAAAAAAAAAAAATTTTATATATAAGATTTTATCAGGTTTTTTTATTCAGGATGAAGGAGGTATATGGGGAGGGATTTGGGGGAGGGAACATCGGTTGTCGTAAATTGATTTTTAGACGATTGAGCGACAAAGTCAAACCGCGTTTTTTACATTCTTTCATATACGAGAGAGAAAGAGAGATATTAATTATTTACGAGGGAATAAATATAAAACTAAATTTTCACGGATGAACAAACACATATTCGCATGAAGCGAATTTTTTTTTTTTTTTTTTTTTTTTTTCCTCCCTATCGTCACATTATAATTTTTATTTTATTGTTTAAACGTACGTGGACGTAAACGTGGACGTAAACGTGGACGTAAACGTGGACGGGGACATTTTAAAATTAAAAAAAATTTTTTTTTTAAAACAACAACAACCGATTAGAAAACGCACAACAACGATCAACGCACAACTACTTATATTTTTATTGTTTTTTTTTTTTTTTTTTTTCAAATTACAAAAACTTTAAATAACTTTTATTATTATTATTATTATTAAAATTAAAATCGTGATCGAATTCAAATTATTATTCCCCTGTCTAAAAATTTTAAGGTGTTTTAATTGTCGGCATTTGATTCATTTAAACAAAAAAAAAAAAAAAAAAAATTTTTGACGTGTATCTAGAAACAAAAAGAAAAGAAAGAAAGAAAGAAAGAAAAATTGACCTTTCAAATCTAGATCTTTAGAAAGAATGGAGAAACGTTGTTGTTGTTGTTGTTTTTTTTTTTTTTTTCGAAGGGCGGAGCGAATCAAAGGAAAAGGTTGAATCCCATAGGTACGAGGTATACGGTGTTGTTGTTGTTGTTGTATATAAACAATTTACCCCAAACTACATAATACGCGGGTAGCATTTAACAATAATATTTTGACTTTTCAACCGAGAGTTAGGACTTTTTGATCCCCCAATAAATAACTTTTTAAAAACATCTATCTATTATTGTAATAATAAAAGATTTTGTCGTTGTTGCATTCTTTTCGAGAGAGAGAGAGAGAGAGAGAGGGGGGGGGGAGAGAGAAACCCCGAAGGGCACAAAAAAAAAAAAAATAACGTCACCCGCAACGTGTAAAGTGTTTTTTTTTTCTTTTAGTTTTTTTTTTTTTTGTATGAAAAAGGTTTTAAGGTTGACCATTTATCGTGTTTAGGTTCAAGGGTCAACAGAAACGACAACAGCACCAGCAGAGGCTCGAGAAAATTTCCCTCCAATTCTCCTCTTAAAAAATAATTTTCTTTAGGTTTTTCCACCAGGTGAAAATTTTTTTTTTTTCCCTAAACGTTTCCTTTGAGATTTAATATTAAAATATTAATCATAATAATAATAATGGTGCATCCCCTTTTGTATGACGTACCTAGGTTGCATATATATATCGAAATTAAAGATCACGTGAACACAAAAGTTTTTTTTTTAATATTAAACTAGTCAGAAATTATAAGTTTTTCCACACACACACAACAAACACAAACACAAACACATAGGGAATAGTTCAAGGTTTTTCAGGTACCTTTTCAAGGTTGTTTAAATAAATTTTAAGTTCATCACACAAGAAATCTATATTTTAAAAACCGTAAAAAAAAAAAAAAAAAAAAAAAAAATTTTTTTTAAAGAGAGAAAATATCATCATCATCATCATCATCATCACCATCGTCGTCGTATTACTTTTTTTTTTATTTTTTTTTAGGGGGGGGGGAAATTTTTCCGGTTAACGGTGAGGGGATGGGGGAATAAAAAAATTTTTTAAAACGTGTGAAAAAAAAAAATTCAAATTCTTTCAAGTCTTATTATTATTTTTTTTTTTTTTTAATAAAAGATTGCATATTACAATGGCGATTTTTTTTTTTTTTTTTAAAAGGTTGGCAAATCCGTTCGAAGAGTAGAAAGAAAGAAAGAAAGAAAGAAAAAAAAAAAACGTTTGCCAATTATTTGAATGAGTGAATTTTTGATTTTAAAATTTACACGGATGATTTGTCTTATATGGTTATTATTATTATTATTATTATTATTATTATTATTATTATTATTATTATTATTATTATTATTATTATCATTATTATTATTATTATTACTCGAGATAATTGTCTTACACACGATTTTGACAGACGGTTATACCTGTTATACATTGTCCGCTCTCGCTTAAAAAAAGTTTTCTTTTGATATCGCCCCCCCTCGTCGTTTGTTTGTTCGTTTGTGTGTTTGTTGTGTGTGTGTGTTTGTGTGAGAGAGTGCCGAGAAAGGAAGAACAACAAGAACAAGAAGGAAAAGAAAAAAAAAAAAATTAAAAATAACTTTTTTGTAAAAAAAAAAAAAATTATCCGATTCAAAGTTAAAACTTGTAAAAATATTCTTGTGCCCCATTGTTGATATTGAATTTGTACTAAAAACTCTCTAAGGGTGGCCCGTTTTTTTTTTTTATCTGACAGAATTCCACGTCTTTAGTGTTTGTGTTTGACTAAAATAAGTGCTTTGAACGTGTAATAATAATAATAATAATATTGAAATAAAAGAACATAAATGTACCGACGATTCCAGCCAGGGGGGTTCCGCTTTTCCCTTGTCGATGTGACCCAAAAAAAAAAAAAAACCATTTATTTATTTATTTATTTATTTATTTATTTATTTTCTTTAAAAGTTTGTCTTATTTGTGCGTCCATTGAAAGATGTTTGTGGTTACCCATGACGCCGCTTTTTACTTCTGTTGTTCTCCGCTTCCTGCATCTCTTAAAAAATTTTTTTTTTTTTTTGAATGAAGTGAAAATGTTTTTCTCATCATCATCATTATTATTATTTATTAACTTGAATTTTTCTTGTGTGTTTTGCAGAGGTGTAAAGAAAAATTAAATACTTTGGCCATATCTGTAATGAATCAATGGCCTGGTGTGAAACTTCGAGTGACCGAAGGATGGGACGAAGAAGGACATCACGCCGCCGACAGTTTACACTACGAAGGAAGAGCCGTTGACGTGACGACATCCGATCGCGATCGTAGCAAATATGGAATGTTGGCAAAACTTGCCGTTGAAGCCGGTTTCGATTGGGTCTATTACGAATCGAGAGCTCACATTCATTGCTCCGTTAAATCAGGTAAATGCCAAAAACTAGCCCTTATGGAAAATCGTGCGGAAAATTCAAATAACCCCCCCCTTTTCCTCCCTCCCAAAAAAAATAAGAAAACCTATCAACGAATGCCTGAAAAAATCCATTTTCCCCCCTTTCGGTAAAAAGAAATTTCTATCGCGTTATTAAAAAAAAAAAAGAGAGAGAGAGAGAGAGAGAGAGAGAAACTTAGCATGGCATGGCAGACACTGGATTATTGTATTTACCCTACCGATAATCACTCGAGAAAAAAAAAATAAAAAAAAATAAAATAAAATAAAACGAAACGTGTGAAGGTAAGAAGAACCTGGAATGCTGTCAAAAAGATAGTGTATCAGGTATCAGGTTCCACAATAAGATACACGATCTATTAACAGAAATATTCCTGTAATGACCTTTTATTAGTCGCTTTATTTTTTTATTTTTTCTACCATTTTTTTTTTTTGTTTGTACGTCATCCGCGTCCTCTTCGAACCGTACCTTAATCGGATAATTTTGTGCTACGCGCACGCACAAACAAAACAAACTATTCTTCTATTTTGTCTCAAAAAAATTAATCATCAATGTTGTGTTTGTTACAGAATCATCTCAAGCGGTTAAAACGGGAGGTTGTTTTCCGGGTGGTGCCAAGGTACGAACGAAAACGGGTGTGAAAAAATCATTGTCATCATTGGAAATCGGAGATGAAATCCAAGTCGTGGATTCGGAAACTGGTGATTTAAAATTTAGTGAAGTTCTTTTGTTTCTCGATAAAAAACCGGAAAACGTTAAACATTATTTAAATATCGAAACGAAATCGGGTAAAAAACTTCAGGTGACTCCGTCACATTTAATAGTCGCCATTAAAAACGCGGGTTATCAACATGATAATAATAATTTGATAACGGAAAGGACGGGAAAAAGTTCGGGAAAAAGTTTTAAAGATTTCGAAACATTTTTCGCATCGGAAATAGAAATCGGTGACGCATTACTAACCGTCGGTCGCGACGGTGATGAAAAACTAACGGACGAAGTCGTGAACGTGACAAACGTTCGACACGAAGGCGTGTACGCTCCCCTAACGGTCGAAGGAACCATTGTGGTCAACGATGTTGTCACTTCATGTTACGCCGTCATAAAAAGTCATAATTTAGCACATTTAGTCTACGGTCCTTTAAGGTTATACCATAATTTTCAACTGAGCTTTAAAAGGCTGTGGGAAAACACGCTCAAGCCGTTCGCAATCATTAATAAATCCGATTCTAATAATAATAATAATAATAGTAATTATAAAGGAGATAATAATGATAATAATAATAGTAGGAAAACGATAAAAGGAGGGATTCATTGGTACGCGAACGTTTTGTTCACCGTTGCCGAATATGTTTTACCATCTTCAATGATGTATGGTTCGTGAGAACGTTCCGAACGTTCCAGATTTTTTTCCTTTTTTTAAATGGAGAATCGATCGATGGCGTTCGACTGACAAAGGATAGAAGAAGATGGGAGGACAAAAAAAAGGTTTTCGTGCGAAGAAGAAGAAGAAGGAAGAAGAAAAAAAGTGAGAGAGAGGAAAACAAAATCACAGATAAAATCATCATCATCATCACCATCTTGGCGGCGGCGGCGGCGGCGGTGCAAGGTTGGTGTCTTTCTCTCTCTCTCTTTCATCTCATTTCATCTCATTTCATCTCACCTGTGGCTTCTCATCTCGCCTTTTCCAGAAAGAATTTTTAAAGTCACGATTTTTTCGTTTTTTTTTTTGTTTATTACGTTAATCCAAAAACCGAATGGGTAAAAATTCGGAAATTATTATCATTATTATTATTATTATTATTATTTCATAAATTGCTATCGAAAATCGAGAGAAGAATAATACCTGTGTGAGAGTTTTTAAGGCAAATTAAAAAAAACGAAAGGAAATGAGAGAGAGAGAGAGAGGGAAAGAGAAAAAGCTGTCTTTAAATCAAAGAAAGAAAGAGAGAGAAAGAGTGATTTTACTTGAAAATACAATCTATCTATCTCTCTTTCTCTCACTGCTACTCGTCTCTCTGAATGCCCCGCCTCACCGCCGCCACTGCCACCGCCTCATCGAATTGGGTAGGATAATCATTTTGAAATTGGTACACCTGATTTGCAGCATTTTTATTATTATTATTATTATTATTATTATTGTATATAAAAAAAACTCGGTCCTCGCACGGTCGCTCACGCCTACCAATCGCTTTTTTTTTTTTTTTATAAATGTCGGACCGAACGTTTAAAAAAAAACCCGACTGGAAAAATTTGTCGCGCACCGCCGACGTTGACGATGACGTCATCGACATTTCCGCTTTTTTTTTCTTTCTCACATTTTTTGTAAATATTTGTATTAAGAAAAATAATAATAATAATAATTTTTTTCATTAATACCAACGTCAAAAAAAAAAAAAAAAAAAAAAATTGTACAGGTTTTTTTTATTATATGCGATACGCACACGGTTATAAATATAAATAATTTAAAAAAAAAAAAATTTTTTTTATTATCATTTTTTCGATGACCTCTTATCAATTTCTGATTTTTCTTTTTTACGTTTATCAATAATATTCCCTACGTTAAAATTTATTAATTTTTTTTCCGCCATTTTGTTTTTTTTTAAATCCAAACATTTCGGACGAAAAAATTAAATTTCGCGTTTTAAATTGATAATAGGAAAATGATAGGGGATTTATTTTCAAATTAAAAAGGTTTTAATAATAATAATAATAATAATAATAAATTAATATCTAAAAAAAAAAAAAAAACAACAAATTTATTTACTTGACAAATTATTTATAATTTTTTATTTAAAAAAAAAAAAAAAAATCGTATCCTTTTTTTTTTTTAAAGCATTTAAACTTTTTCTTTCTTCTTCTTCTTTCTCGTCTTATTTTTATTTATTTATTTATTTTTTTAAATTCTATCTAAAGCAAACTACAAAATTTCTATTTGAAACTAAAAAAAAATTTGAGGGTAGAGAACAAAACAAAACAAAAAAATTGTATTTTTTTTTTATTACAAGATGTTTAACAGTTTGCTTTGGTCATATTTTTTTGATGAATTAAAAAAACCCACGATTTTCAACAACAGCAACAACAACAACAACAGCATCAGCACCACAATCATTCTTATCATTATTATTTTATTTAATCGAGGTATTTTCTTTCTTCGAATATATCTATATATTTCGTGTTTTAAAATTTGTCCTCCATAAAAAAAAATTATTTTTATTATCATCATCTTATAAGTTGTTTATATATAAATAAAATAAAAATTATCTTCATAATTGAATAATCGTGTCAATAAATTTATAATTTTAAATTTTATTACTATATAAAAAAAAAAAAAAAAAATGAAAATTATTCCAAATTTATATAAACGCGACGTTGAATTTATTTTATTTAAATATTTTTTTATTTAAATAATAATTTCTTATTTGTTACATATTAAATCGAGGTCTTTACATCATCAAGACTAGTGATAATATGCCTTTTATTTTATTTTATTTATTTTTTTTTTTATGTAATAAAATGGCAACTCGAATATGAAATTGTATTTTTTTTTTATAATACATAAATATCAATTGAAATTTATCAAGGTAAGAATATTTAAACATTATTATTTAATTAAAAGCTGCAGGTGGCATAATTTCAAATAAATGATGAAATTAAACGAATCGAAAAAAAAAAAAAAAAATAGATTTGTGTGTGTGTGTGTGTGATCGAATAAATAGTTAATTACGAATAAATTTATTTCATTGGTAACTTGGTTGTCCTAAACTTGGTGGACCTAATTGTGATGGATCTTCTAAGGCTGGATTAATAGGTTTGAATTGTTCTGCTGATAATCTAGTGAATAATATACCTATACCCTCGATTAAAGCCAATAAAGCTCCACCTATAAAAGCTGAGCCGGCCATTGCCGGTAATCCATTTCTAGCAGCTAATATGCCACCTGTCGCAGCACCAGATATAATTGAATTCCATGGATCCTCTTTTTTCCTAAAGTGTACTAGTGTACAATCTATGGTCGAAAACATTCCACCCCAGACAGCAAAGTTTCCAGCTACTATTGGTGATCTTTGTTTAATAGCATCTAAACTTCCGAGTAAACGTCTACTGATTCCTGAGGGAGCATTACGAAAACCTTTGATAGTTTGAAAAACACCACCTCCAATCATTCCCATTGTGAATGCACCACCGCAATCATCAACTATTCTCCAAGGACATGGCTCCCTTGCATATTCTTCCATTATAGCAGCTAATATTTCTGTAATTATACATAAATTTATAAATGTGATGATGTTTTAGGCTTTATCACTGCCGGCATATATCACAAAAAAATTAAATCACAAACAAATATCGTTAAATTAGGTTAACGCGTATTAAACAGCGTCCGATTGGTAAATTATATAATGTTTTTATTTTGTTGTTAATGTATTTTTTCATTTACCCGATAAATGGAAAATTTCCAAAAAAAAAAAAAAAAAAAAAAAAAAAAAATGGTTATCGAAAAAAATAGTTGTGAGTAATCAAATGAGTTAAGGTTAAACTGACAATAAGCTATCGACTTTTACGGTTTAAACGACATTAATTTTAATTTCTAATTTACTTACAAATTTTTTTCAATTAGAGTACGTTTTTTTTTTATTCTCACAATGTAAATAATAGAAAGTAAAATTTTGTACACATTGATTTTAAACACAGATTCGAGGAAAAATGTATTTTTTGGCAAAATGCATCATAGAGTATATAAATAATAATATATATTTCATAAATTGTAATGATGTAATTTTCAGCAACAAAAAAGGGGCCCTGAAAATAAGCAAGGCAGGCTGTGTATACAAATCACGAGACAAGTGGGTAAAATTTTTTCAGTTTTGATCGATATCAGGCGTTGTCATTTTAATCTTTTCATAGCTTTCTAAATTTTTTATTGTATAAAGTAGATTTTAAATTATTTGGCGTTAAAGATTTAAAACACCCAATATGGGTAGCTTATTTAGAAGTGAAGAGATGGCATTATGTCAACTCTTCTTGCAAAGTGAAGCTGCATATGCCTGCGTTTCTGAACTTGGAGAACTTGGTCTTGTACAATTTCGAGACGTAAGTATTGTGGTAATAATCATAATCATAAAAAGAACAACGTTTAACTAAATTAATTCAAAATCAAATATTATTATTTAAAAATATTAAAACATGAGGAAAAGTATATTTTTTTTTATCAAAGCTAGAAAAAAGAAATTGTACCAAGAAAAATTTACAAATAATAATTTATACCCATCTCAAGTTTTTTTTTTTTTTTTTAAATAGAAAAGAAATTGATAAAATTTAATTTGTTGCTCATAAATTTTTTTTTAAAAAAAATATATTTATAATGTCATATATTTCATTAAATATTTGAGGAAGATTAAAATGTGTTTTAGGTTGCTTTTAAAATCTAGGCCATTTATTACATTGTACTTTATTGAAACTTTTTAACTATGCCATTGTTATATTTCAATAAACCTTCTTCTTAACAATTTTTAAAAAAAAATTTCGAAAAAAATAAGTTGATCACATGATGAAATAATAAATTTGATTTTTATTTATTTCTCCAACTGTCTGTACAGTTTTTGCACTTTATCAAGTTAATAATTTTTTTTACACAATAAATAAATAAATAATATTATAAAAACTGAAAAATTTTATTACAAATTCAGCGAGAAATTTGACATGGATGTTTGACTCGTCCTTCGTTCGAAAATGATTTTCGAAAACAGATTTCCAAAAGACTTAATATGAATATGATGATTGAGAGTAATTTTTTTTTTTTTTTTCACCTTTATAATTTCTATAATAATAATAATTATACAATATGATAAAGTTGTTTGAATAGAAACAATTTTTTTTTTTTTTCTAAATGTGAATAATTAAATGAAATATTCGAGTTTATAAAATTGTATTATACTAAATAAACAAATCTTTAACATTTTGTTAATTTTGTTAATTACCCATATTATCGATGAATCGTTAATAATAATAATAATAATAATAATAATGCTTTCAATCAGGAAAAAAAAAAAATTTTTTTTTTTTTTTATATATATATCTACATATATATATATATATTTAGTTTACTAAATCATTATTATCGATAATACAAACATTAATATTTGAAATGTTTTCATTTTTATTGTTGATCCTGTATTGCAAGCATTAGTATCACAGCAGTACATAGTTCCCTTTCCAGGTTGCCAAGTAGTATTTTCTACAGATTTTTTATCTTTTCCATCACAATCATCTGGTGCACCGCAAGTCCTCGTTATATATTTAACATTATTCTCTTCCGTAACTAATTTTAAACACCGGGATTTTCTATTCAAACACAAATAAGGATCGCATTCTTTTTTAAAATTACCATCGTTTTTAAATTTACAAAACACACAGTTTCTAAGGGCAAGAGTTAGAGTTGCAAATGATAATATGAATATAATTTCAACTTTCATTCCTAACGAAATGAATATTTTTAGCTTCGAACGGGGGAAACCTTATTGTTATTACTAATTATTATTATTATTATTATTATTATTATTATTTATTTTTTGTATTTTTCTTTCACATTTGATATTATTTTTGTGATATCATTTTGTTGATTTCACTCTCGCGCCATGTCTTTACCTTCTTCATGTGATCAATTTCGTTTTTTTTTTTTTTTTTTTTTTTTTATTCCTTAATTTATATATATATATAAGAAAAATAACTATTACGCAAAAAAAAAAAAAAAAAAAAAAAAAAATTGTGTTAGAAATTATTATTTATAAATATACGCCATATAAACATTGCTGATTTTTAAAAATATATATATATATTTACATTTGTCTATTGTTTTTATAAAGTTTTTCAAAATGACAGAATTAAGAACGAACGATATTTGTTGTTTTTTTTTTTTCCTTCTCCCCCCCCCTCTCTCTCTCTCTCTCTCTCTCATTTGTATTAATCATCATTTTTTTATTTCAACCGGAAATAATTAATAATAATAATGAGAAAAATTATGTAATTTACAGCTCAATCCGGATGTGAACGCGTTTCAAAGAAAATTCGTTAACGAAGTGAGACGTTGCGATGAAATGGAAAGAAAACTTCGTTATTTGGAAAAAGAAATTAAAAAAGATGGGATACCAATGTTGGACACGGGGGAAAATCCGGAAGCACCTCAACCTCGGGAAATGATCGATTTGGAAGTAAGGAAAAAAATTAATTATATCGAATGACCCCAAATTTAAGGCCAACTAGATTTTCCCACATTGCATACTAATAATAATAATAAGTAAGGTTTTGTTCGTTACTAATGTTTAAATTTTTTTTTTTTTTTTTTTTTTTTTTTTTACATAAAATTTCCAATGGAAAATCAAATAGGCGACATTTGAAAAGCTCGAAAACGAATTAAGGGAAGTCAATCAAAATGCGGAAGCGCTCAAAAGGAATTTTTTGGAATTGACGGAATTAAAACACATTCTTCGTAAAACTCAAGTGTTTTTTGACGAGGTATGTAGTAAAGGTCAAAGGTTATTTTTTCGTTTTTGGTTATTTATTAATACGATTACGATTTTAGAAAATTTTTTTTTTTTTGGAATTCTGTGTAACCGTTCACTGTCACCATCAAGTGATAGTAGACAGATTCCTTTGATTTTGAATCATGAATCAAAGGAATCATGAAAAGGAAAAAAAATATATATATATATATATAATATAATATAATATAATACTTTTTTGTTTTTCTTCTTTTAGAGAAAAGGTTACACAGTAATTCGTTATATTATTATTATTATTATTATTATTATTATTATTAATTTTAATAATATAAGTTTTAAAAGGAGAAATTATTGGCAAACTATAGAGAGTGAATTCGTTTATTCATTTGTTTGTTTTCTTTTTTTTTTATTTATTTTTTTTTAATTTTAAAATTTTTATTTGATGAAAAAAAGTTGAAATTTGAAATAAAGAAGAAACGACACACTATGATTTGCCAATAATAATAATAACATTATAAAAATAATGATAATTATTAAAAGTTTATTCAGCCTGGCACACATTAATAAACCGTTCAAAGTTCTTTATGGCATCAATTCTTATTTTTCTCTCTTTATTTATTTTATTTATTTATTTTATATTATTTTATTTATTTTATTTATTTGGCTTCAATCATCGATTTTTTAATTTAAAAATATTTGCAAAACAATTAATTGTTGCTTGTCTACTTTTTTTTTTTTTTTTTTTTTTTTTTTTTCCCCCCAGTAAATATTTAAATATGGCTGACAATGATGATTGATCAAATTATGTTTTTTTGCTTTTAATTGAAATGAAAAAAAAAAATTTTTTTCTCTTACTATTATTATCATTATTATGCTTTTTTTTAAAAAAGGAATGAATGCCTGTAGGTATTGATTTTTTTTTTCCTCCTTTTTTTTCTTTAATTTTTTTTT
>NW_002987000.1:268530-269850 GCF_000006295.1 Pediculus humanus corporis
GGGAGGTTTATGTAGTTAAAAAAAACGCGTGTTTGTTGTAAAATGCCAATTATTATTATTATTATTATTATCATT
Organism: Pediculus humanus corporis; assembly: GCF_000006295.1. Taxonomy (NCBI): domain Eukaryota; kingdom Metazoa; phylum Arthropoda; class Insecta; order Psocodea; family Pediculidae; genus Pediculus; species Pediculus humanus. The sequence continues at coordinate 268,606 of NW_002987000.1, forward strand.
ACCTTTTTTTTTTTTTTTTTTTTGTAAATACGTTTTACCTTAGTTTTAAAGTCTTTTGCATCCGTAAGGATAATTTCAGTGCAATCATTCTCAAAAAAAATTCTTTTTTTTTTTTTTTTCGTACTTTTTTAAAAAAGAAATTTATTATTATTATTATTATTATTATTATTATTACGTAAAACATTTGGCTTTTAAATGCAACAGTAGACTGATTTGAAAGAACGTCATAATTTATTATTACTATTATTATTATTACGTTTTTTTTGCTGTTGGTTTGCTGTTGTTTGGTGGTAGTATACTTTTCGCATACTTGCCGTGTACAAATAATTACATAAATCATCTCGATCTCGGGATGGGATTGTTTTTATTTATTTATTTTTACTTTTTTATTTACTTTTTATTTTTGCACTGAGGTTTATTATTATTATTATTAAAAAAAAAAAAAAAGAAAAAAAAGAAAAAAAAAAAAGGTGCATGTGCTTATTAAATAACACGAATGTGTAGTAGAGTGCGGTTGAATAATTGCCAGGCTGAGAGTAGTCGTGGCCGTGGTGTAGTGAGAGAATTGTCTCGATCCCTGTCGCAGATGGCAGATCCGAGCAGAGAGGAAGAAAGCGTCACTTTGCTGGGAGAAGAAGGGCTCCGGGCCGGAGGACAGGCACTTAAACTCGGGTTTGTAAAAAATAAATCCCTCTCTCAAATCATTATTATTATTATTATTACTATTATTATTATTATTATTTTTTTTTTTTTTGTTACATTTACATGAGCTTTTCACACAACATCCACCTCTCTCTCTCTCTCTCTCTCTCTCTCTCTCTCATTATTCAGACAGTTTTTCTTATATTAGGAACAATATTTTCCTCGTGTAGATGATGATGATGATGATGATGATGATGATGAATTTCCCAATTCGAATTTTATTTTATTTTTCATTTGTAAAATGGCGGACTCTGCTATTCGAAATGCATTCCCAATCAACACGAATCATTCTCTTATTATTATTATTATTATTATTATTATTATTATTATTAATTATTTAGTATAGGATTTTTTTGTGTGTGTGTGTGCGTGTGTTGCTTAGCCGATTTTAATTTAACAATAAGACACACAATTAATACAATTTTTTTTTTTTGTTTGCTATACTCGCCCATTTAATTTAGGTGGAAGTGTTTAGCGTTTTTTTTTTTTTTTTTTAAATTTTAATTAACAAAATTTGTGTGCGTGCGTGTGCGTGTGTGTGCG
>NW_002987000.1:270143-293308 GCF_000006295.1 Pediculus humanus corporis
TTACTAATTTTTTTTTATTTGAGGCCTTTAAAGTAAGGGGGGGGGCCAATTTTTTTTATTAAAAAAATTATTAAATTTTTTTATTAAAATTTTTTTCTTTGGGGCCCCCCCCCTTTTTTAAATAACCCAATTTTTTTTTTTTTTTTTTTTTTTTTTTTTTTGTATGCGTTTTTTTTTTTTTGATAAAATTTTTGTATTTTTTTTTTTTTTTTTTTTTTTGAATGGCTTTTAAAGGAGGAAAATGGAAAATGGAGAAAATTTCTGTCTCAAAGCACGGTTTGGTTAAGGTTGCACAAAAAGGTTTAAAAAAAAAAAAAAAAAAAAAAAAATGTAGATATTTATTTATTAGGGTTGTTGTTGTTGTTGTTGTTGTTACATCGTAGATAGATAAATTTAGAAGTCAAGTCAACGTGGGAAAAATTAATTAAATAATAATAATAATTAAAGTTGAAAAGTTTTCATATTGAAAAATGAAAAATGGAATCTCAAATTGATCAAATTGTGATTTATATATATATATATATTTATTGTATTGATGATTTATATTATATAGCACGAGGGGGGCATCAATCCGACAGAATCCATGACCCGGGCACTCATTGCCGACGATGCCATTGCTAGGCAATCGCAAAATGGACCTGTTCAGCTTGGGTACGTATTTTCCTTCTAAAAAAAAAAAAACCCTATTTAAGGGAATGTTGTCGAAGGGTGGAAAAGCGTCAGGGAAAAGGTAGTAGTAATGTGGGGCTTTTTAAAAAAAGAAGAAAGAAAAAAATTTTTATCTCTCTCTCTTTTTTCTTTCTTTCTCTTCATTCTCTTCCGCTTTCTCTTTTTCTTTCTCTTTCTTTTTCTTCTTCTTTTGTGTTTTTTTTTTTAAAATTTTTTTTTATTGAGTGTTTTGTTCTTCTTGCGCTGTAGGAAAAAAAAAAAAAAAAAGAAGAAAAGCTTCTCTGTCTGTACCTAAGTAAGTGTTTTTATTGTTTTTAAATTTTGAGATTTGGAAAAAGAAAAAAGAAAAAATTTGTGAGTGAGAAATTTAGTGTTCTTTTCAAAGAAGAAAATCGTTAATAATTAAATACAGATGATAATAATAATAATGATAAAATAACGTTTTTGTTAATAACAATTTAAAATTTAATTAAAGTTAAATTTTTAAAAATTGCATGTAATGCTTTTTATAAACGCTTTTCTCGTGTGAATTTCGTGTTTAAAAAAAAAAAATTAAAAAAAAAAAAAAACGAATTCGAGTTGTGTTTATACAGCATCCATTCCTCTCATCTTGTTTTTCTCTCTTGTCTCTCACGTGAAAACTCACAATTTTTTTTTTTTTTTTTCCCAATATTATTGATCACTTATTGGGAAAACCAAGGGAAACGCATCACGAGTGGTTTGAATCGTAAAAAAAAAAAAAAAAAAAAAAAAATTGCTTTATTATTTGTCGGATTTGTAGGAAAAATGAATTTTCCTTCAAGGGTAAATAATAAAATTTTCTCTTGTTTGTATTTAAATATTATTATTATTATTATTATGTAGTTATTAGTTTATGTTTATTTACAATTTCACTTTCATTTTTTTTTTTTTTTTCTATTCATTTTTGTAAAGATTAGCTTGCTTTTTTTTTCTGTTTTCTTTCTATTATTTGTTCTATGAAGTAAAAGCTCTGTGTCTCAGTTTATAAACTATATACATTTCATTTCGGAAAAAAAAAATATTATTATTATTATTATTTTTATTGACAAGGAAAACTTTATTCTCGTTTCTTTTATTTTTAATTGAAAATTTATTTATTTATTATTATTATTTTTTTTTTACGATGAACCTTACGATATGCGTCATTTTTCATTTGCGAATTTTCAGGTTTGTCGCCGGTGTTATACTGAGAGAAAGAGTACCAGCATTTGAACGTATGCTTTGGAGAGCTTGTCGCGGTAACGTTTTCCTTCGTCAAGCGGAAATCGAAACACCTTTGGAAGATCCATCATCGGTAAGTTGGAACCATTTTCCCCTACTCTTAATTATTAAATGAAAATTTTTTTTAAAAAAAAAACCCATTGATTTTATTTTGCAGGGAGATCAAGTATTCAAATCCGTTTTCATAATATTTTTTCAAGGGGATCAATTGAAAACGAGAGTTAAAAAAATATGCGAAGGTTTTAGGGCGACACTGTATCCCTGTCCGGAGGCTCCCACGGATCGACGGGAAATGGCCATGGGTGTCATGACTCGAATCGAAGATCTGAACACGGTGAGGAAAAAGAAAAAGAATATGGCGATGGATTCGTTTAGTTTCAAATATTATTATTATTATTATTGCGTTAAAAAAATTCATTTTTAGGTTTTGGGTCAAACTCAAGATCATCGTCATCGTGTGCTCGTGGCAGCAGCGAAAAACATAAAAAATTGGTTCGTAAAAGTGAGAAAAATCAAAGCCATTTACCACACTTTAAATTTATTTAACCTGGACGTGACGCAAAAATGCCTGATTGCCGAGTGTTGGGTCCCCCTTTTGGACATGGAAACGATTCAGTTAGCTTTACGTCGAGGAACTGTTGGTTTTTTTTTTTAACGGAAATTCTTTCTTGTTGGTTTTATTTGGCTTATCATAAAATTTTCCTTGTCGTGTTTTATTATTAAAGGAAAGAAGTGGAAGTTCCGTTCCGCCCATATTGAATAGAATGGACACTTTTGAAGATCCCCCGACTTACAACAGAACAAATAAATTTACAACAGCTTTTCAGGCTCTTATCGATGCCTACGGAGTTTCAAGTTACCGAGAAGTAATCGTTTTTTGTTTTAAAAAAAAAAAAAAAAGGGGGGGGGGCTTTTCTCTCTCTGTCTCCGGAAAATTTAATTGAAATTTTTTTTTTAAATGGTAATTTTCAGGTTAATCCTGCTCCGTACACTATAATAACATTCCCATTTTTGTTTGCCGTCATGTTTGGCGATACTGGTCACGGACTGCTGATGACGATATTCGGAGCCTGGATGGTATTGAAAGAAAAACCTCTACAAGCCAAAAAATCAGACAGCGAAGTATGTATGCATTAATATTTGGAGAAAAGTCTGAACAGTGCTGGAAATTTGTGCGTGTGTTTCAGATCTGGAATATTTTCTTCGGCGGACGTTACATAATTCTTTTGATGGGCGTTTTCTCATGTTACACGGGTTTAATTTACAATGATGTTTTTTCAAAATCTCTCAACATATTCGGATCTGCTTGGTCGGCATCACACCTCGACATGAGTTACATAATGAACGAAAAGGTTGGTTGGCAATTAAAAAAAAAAAAAAAAAAAAAGTTTATTTAAATGCTTACAAAATGCTTAGAGCATAGGGTGATTAAATTTTTCTTCCATGGCGTTTTTGTTATTTTTATTGTTTTGATGTTTTTTAGTCTATCATGTTGGATCCGAACAGTACTGCATACGTGCAAATCCCTTATCCGTTCGGATTGGATCCCGTTTGGCAAGTGGCAGAAAATAAAATTACTTTTTTAAATACGTACAAAATGAAATTATCGATTATTCTTGGGGTTTTTCATATGTTGTTCGGAGTCTGCCTTAGCTTGTGGAATTTCAGGTATTATATATATATATACTAGTTAGTCTATAGGGGTCTTTCCCTTGATCGTATCCCAATCATGCGATCATCCTAATTTTTGCAGGTATTTTAATAAAAAAATGGATATATTTACTCAGTTCGTACCTCAAATCATATTTTTGTGCTTCCTTTTCTTGTACCTGGTACTATTAATGTTTGTTAAATGGGTCAATTACACAGCTTACACGACAGGTAAATCATTTTTTTCTCTCAAAACTCCAATGAGTTTATTATTATTATTATTATTATTATTATTATTATTGAAATAAAAAAATGGCATTTTTTTTTTTTTTTCAGATATTCTTTTGAGTCCATATTGCGCTCCATCAATTTTGATAACGTTTATCAACATGGTTTTAATGAAGAAAGATGTTGCTCCGGCGGGTTGCGATCCGTTCATGTACGGCGGACAGAGTACAATACAAACAATGTTGGTAGCAGTGGCTGTCATATGCGTACCCGTCATGCTTTTCGGAAAACCCCTGTATATAATGAGACAGCAAAAAACTCGTCACGTTCCGGTAAAATTTCAAATTTTATAAATTAAATTAAAATTAAAGTTTTTTTGTATAAAAACGAACGTTAAAATTTTTTACAGTTAAATAGTAATCATGCGGGAGAAAATGGGGATGCGGAGGGTGGTGGTGGTGGTCAGTTTCCACCATCTCAGCCACCCGTCGAACACGATGAAGAGCACGATATGGGTGAACTCATGATTCATCAGGGTATTCACACAATTGAATACGTTTTGGGATCCGTGTCTCACACTGCCTCGTACCTTCGGCTATGGGCTTTGTCTTTGGCTCACGCGCGTAAGTGTTGGATTATGGATCATTTTCCTCCTCGACAAAATACATTCATTACGTACCTTTTTTAATTTCTCAGAGCTTTCCGAAGTATTGTGGAACATGGTTCTTAAATTCGGATTGGTTCGCGAAGATTGGACCGGTGGTATATTTCTATGGATAGTTTTTGCCGGATGGGCTTGCCTCACGGTCAGCATATTGGTCGTTATGGAAGGTCTGAGTGCGTTTTTGCACACGTTGCGTTTGCATTGGTAGGGAGTATAACTAAATAATAAGACGACAAATCAATTTTAAATCTTCAGTTAATCCACCGCCTGATTGATTTTGTTTTTGTTTGTTTTTCCAGGGTTGAATTTCAGAGTAAATTTTACGCGGGTCAGGGTTACGCATTTCAACCATTTTCTTTCGAAGCTTTGCTCGATTCGGCTTCGCAATCCGGAGAAGATTAAATTACGTTAAAAAGTAAGGGCATAAATAAAATTAAGAGAAATTTTTCGAAATTATTTTTCAGAATTATCCTTAATTTATTATAAATTATATGGGAACTTTGTAATAGTATAGCGAACGTAGTTATTTATTGTAAAAAAAAAAAAAAAAAAGAAAAAAGATTTTTAAAAATTTTCAATGTAGTTTCGATGTCTATTGCTAGTATTGCGAGTTTATTTTTATTTTATTTTTATTTATTTATATATATTTAATAAAAGTGAAAACTCGCATAAAGCACAATTTTTTTTTTGTTTTTTTTTTTTTTCACATTCATTTTTTTTGTTAAACAAATCATCCGTACAATTTATTATTAGCATATTTGTTATTTATTTAAAAAAAAAAAAAAAAGGTAGAAGAAGAGTAAAATTTTATTGATTATAACATATTACATAATAATATATATAAAAAAAAATTATATCGTTGTTGCACACTTACATAAATGTATTTTTTAAAATGAATATTCCTATCTCGCGATGTTTTAAAAATTCCTATCCTTGGATTATTTTTCACTTTTTTTCTTTTATTTAAATAAATTCAATTGTTGTTGATTGATTGATTATAAAATATAAGTCGGTTAATAAGTTTGAGGAAAGAGTTTCAAAAAAAAACGTTAAAATTCAAAATGGAGGATAAGAAATGTAAGTTGACGAGTTTCTCTTATGTTAATCTTATGAAATGGTGAGGACTAATAGGGTTTTTTTTTTTGGAGGTAAAACGATGGAATGTTCGAAAAGCAGACATTTTGAAATTTGATTTGTGATCACGAAGTAGCATGATGAATTTTTTAATATCAAAAATAAAAATTTGTAATTTCTTATCATTTTTCGGTGAATTTGAAATATCGTTAAAATCTCTAACAGGAATTATGTGTAATTTTTATGAAGGTGATAGTTTTTTTAAAAAAATAATAAACTTGAAAAATGATTAACGACATTTTATTTCAGTTTTTATGTATGTAAATGCAATTCGACAAAAAAAATTTTTTTTTTTTTTTCGTTTAATGTTAATAATTTTAAAATTTAATCGAATTATGGTTTTGAAAAAGAATATGTAATGAGACAAAAGATAATTTTTTGTTATATTTCTTTTACTTTTTCAGGTAAGATTGATTTTCTAAGAGCATTTGAATTTGTATTCGGTGGTGAAATAAATGAAAATCCGTTAGTATTCGTTCATGAAGTATTAAGAGAAAATTTTTTTAAAAAGTAAGTTTTTTTTTCTATTCGCATAGCGTTTTTTTTTTTTTTTTGCTAAAAAACAATTAAATTTTCTTTTTAATTATTTTTAGCCGGGAAATTCAATGCTACGTCACGATAACGGTTAATTTTCCGCAAGACAATAAACAATTGACTTTTACCAGAAGCGTTATCATCCGGTAATATATTCACATAATATTTTTTTTTTTTAAATTTATTTATTATCATTATTATTATTTTTAATTTTTAAAATGATTAATTTAGAAACGGTAAGGCTTGCATAGAACACAGAATGTCGGATATTATAATTACAAAATCCAATTATGAAGAAAAATTACAAAATTTAAATCTGAATATAAAAAAAAAAAATTTGATATTTGATCAAAGGCAATTTGTTGATTGCATATGGAGTTCAGAGGATGAAGATTTAGAAAAAATCATTTGTGAATGCTTAAGGTGAGAAACAATATTTATTTTAATAACAATAACAATTTATCATTTTCTACAAACAAATTAATTTTGTTGATACAAAAAAGCAAAATGTCATGTCCAAAAGTGTTTAAATTGAGATTTGTAAATGTTTAATGATGATTAGATTCCTTCATTATAATTTTTAATTTTTTTTTTTTAGAAAAGAATATTTTTTGGACGAATTAAATAGAGGACGAAAAGAAGTTAAATATTTATCAGATGTCAGATTAAAAGCATCAGAAAAACATTTTAATTCATTTAAAAAATCACAAATTATTGTTGAGAAATTTGTTAAAAATATTGAAGAAATAACTAATGAAAAAGTGAGATTTATGTTTTTTTTTAAAAACATTTTTATAATTTATAAACATTATACAAAACAACAGAAACGAAAAATTAATTATTATTATTATTTTTTTTAAAAATAAATTTCTTTTTTTTTTTTTTTAAGGAAAAAATAAATAATGAAACAATCAGCGAATTATATTCATCTCATTTTGATAAAAATAATATTTCGGATGAAGAAAATTTTAATGATGAAACAGGAAAAATTGATTTCGATGAAACAAATAATGATAAATTAGAGAAAATGATAGAATTAGAAAAAGAATATGATCTTTTAGTAATTATCAATTGTTTTCATTTTTAATTATGTACCTGTTTCGATTACCTGTTTTATGCACCTGTTTATGTACCGTGTATGTACCTGTTTAAATGCGAAAAAGTTTTTTATTATCATTACAGAGAGAAAAAATAAACGAAACGAAATGTAAAATTGCAATATTGTGGCCTCAGATATACCACGAAGAAATTTACACGGCCATTAGTGAAAGAAATACAGAATTATTACAGTAATTTTTTTTTTTTTTTTTTTTTTGAAAAAACCCAAGCAGTAATTATGATGTTGTGAAAATTTAATAATTTTTACATTTCAGAATTAGAATTAATAAAATTCAAAAAAATATTAATAAAAAACGATCGGAATTTTTTGAAATTTTAAAATTTATCAAAGATACAGAATATGAAATCGATAATATTTCAAATAATATTTGTTACAAATTAGCCAGCGGATATGAATATTTACGTAAAAGTCATCTTCAAAATCGTCTTACGAATGTAAATCAATCACGAAATAAATTTAATAATTTATAAAATTATTTATAAAAATAATTTTCGTTTCAGCAGTATGGAAGACTTCACGAATATTTGCAACCGAGTAAATATTTACAAGTTTTGAAAAATATTATAGGAAGTGACACGTATTATGCCAACCTGTGCGATACAATGGAAGATGCAATGAATTGTATAAATCTGTTAAAAAATCTTAGATATGAATTCAGGGAAACATTTATCATATTTGAAAATCATTCTCATTCTTTAAAAAACACATTAATGTTAGTATTATTATTATTATTATTTTAAAACGCGTTGTTTTTGTTTTATTAAAACGTAAATTGTTTTTTAAGGTTTTCTGGAGAAAGAGGCGTGGAAATAAAAACTCTGGAACAAGTTTTAATTTTTTTATGTAAATTATCACATTTCGGTGTGATCGATAAAGTTCCTGTCATTCATCAAAAACGTTTTGACATGGATTGTGATTTGGTAAAAACCTAATCGTCATTTCCCCCTTCCCCCTTCCCCCCCCCAAAAAAAAACAACGATTCGAAAAATATTTAATTAAAAAAAAAAAATTTTTATATTAAAGCCAACAGTGAATAATAATAATTATTATTATTATTATGAAGAAGAACATATTTTTTTTAAATTCGATGGAATTATTAATTATCAATATTTAACATACGATATGATTAAATTGGAAAATGAAAATGAATTAAACGAAGAAATTATTCAACTTAAACTAAACGAGGTATAAATTTGATTTGATTTGATTTTTAAATTTTCCCTTAAAAAATTTCCCAAGAGGAAAAATTTTTTAAATTTTTTTACAGGAAATAAATTATGATAAATTAAAAGAATTTAAATTTAATCAATTGAAAATATTACTGGATGTTGATTCATTAATAAATGATATAACGTATTTGAATCGTCATGTTAAAATTATAAATAAAAAAAAATCAAAACACGGTAAAAAAAAAATTATTATTATTATTATTATTTGTTTTTATTTCAATGTCAATTTATTGTTTTTTTTTTTTTGTAAATTGTTTAGAAAACCGGATGGAACTGGATAATGAAGAAAGTAAAAGTTTCGAACTTATCGATGTAATAATATTAATTATTTATTTATTAATATTTTTATTAAAAAAATTAATAAGAATTAATAAAATTTACTCTTTTGATTTTTAGGATAGTCAATTAGATGATTATAATAATTATTTGACAAAGTTGAAGATTGTTAAAAACGAAAAGAAACGATTTGAAAATCAATTCGAAGGGATAAAAGAAGAAATGAGAAGTTTTAACCCAATTTCCATTCAGGTACAGGAAATTTTTTTTTTTTTTTTTTGAAATTTGCTTTACAATTGTCGCGGTAAAATAATTTTTTTTTTTTTTTCTTCAGGATTCTGTCGTTGTGCAAATGAAAAATTATAATATATTTGACAAAGTGAGAAAATCAAATTATTTTATTGAAAAAGAACTTGTGGCATTTAAAAAAATAATGAGTTTAGATGTAATTATATAAACCTTTTGTAATTTTTTGTAACTTTGTCGACAGGTCACAAAAAAAAAAAAAAAAACATTTTTTTTAATTTTTTAGGATTTGAATGATTTTACAGGATGTGAAAAATGGAGAAAAATGATAATAGGATCAATAACACGAGATTTGAATGAAATAAGAAAAGAATATAATAAAGCTTTAAATAATTTAAAATTTATTGAAAATGAAAGGAAAGATGCATTGGATCCTTTTATAAAACATTGCGATTGTTATTTATATTCAACCTTTTACGTAAGAACCTTAAAAATGTGGTTTTGGCATTAAAAAAAAAAAAAATTTCAAATCCACTTTTAAATATTTTTTTTATAGCATTTGATGGGTGATTCATTACCAAATTTGGAAATAAAATTTAACAACTCTTCGAGAAAATGTTTAAAACTACTTTCTCGATTAAGTCATGATGATGCCATTGTCAATTACATAGACATAAAAAATTTTAATACATTTTTAAAATTTTTATCAATTCTATCACTATTTTTAGAATTAGCAGTGTAAGTTAAAATAATCAGTTGCAAAATTATTATAATGTTCACATATTTATTTATTTTTTTTGTAAAATAGATATGAAAAAATTCCATTGTTAATTTTCGAAGAATTGGAACAATTTTTTCCCTCGAGTAATTTCAATTTGGAAATATTATTTAGCAAACAATCTGTCATGGATGCATTATTCAAAGAAGAAGATGACGACAAACAATTTCATTTGATGATGAGAATCGGACAATTCTTATTAAATTATATAAAAAAGGTAATAAATAATAATTTTTTTTTTGGATTGTATAAAAAATTATTATTTATTTAAAAACTAATTTTAACTGATTATTTTAATAGAATAATCTAGGAAATCGAGTAAGAAAAAATGAAAAAATGAAAGGTTGGTATTGAAAAAAAAAAAGTTTTTTATATCATTAAAAGAATACATTAATTATTTATTTTTTTTTTTTAGATATGATGACTGGACCGACACAAATAATTTTTTTTGCAAATAATTTTATACATGCTGCAAATCATTACATTTGGATTCACAGACAGGTTTGTTTTTTGTTCGAAATATTTTTGCAATCATAACAATGGGAAGAAAATAAATTTTTTATGTAAATACTTTACAGGTTTTACCAGATGAGCATATAACTGATGAATGCGATTCATATTCAGCGATACATGAATTAAATTTAAATTTATTGATGTGAAACACTCTGAGAAAAGGGTAAGTAATAAAATAATATTCATCATAATAAATTCTTCTTTCCCATATCTTCGGTAACATGAATAATGTCTTTTATCTGAATTAAATTTTCTTGGCTTGATTCGATAATGTCACTTAAAACTTTTCTATCATTTTTTAAACTCTGTTTATTTTCATCATCATCATCATCATGTGATTTACTGTATAATTCACTGATACATTTCAAAAAATCATTTTGTAATTCGTATGGTATTACAATCGTAGGTTCTTTTACTTTTTTCAATGCTAATCTAATAATTTCATCGACGTTAGTTAATTCCGTGCACGTTTTGTTTATCCCATTTATATAATTATTAAAAACGGTTAAAGTTTTTGCACCTAAACTAAATTCGTCAGTGCATTGTTTGGCTATTTCTACAATTTTTTTATCTGAATTTCCTTCTAAATTTAAACATACGGATTTGAATGAATTTAACGTGTTTAAAAATTTGTTACTCGTAGAAAACATAATTAAAAAAAACTAAATATTACATTTGTAAAATTTTAATGGATGTGTATACATAACGTGGCCCTAAAACTGTCGAAAGTTGATTTTGGCGGAATAAAATTTTTTTCTACTGACACGTTTAATTTTAAATCTTTACCGACATTTGTGAAAGACGGACGACCGTTAGGAAACGTTTTAAAAAAAAGGGAAATTTTTAGGTAAAATTTAAAATTTATTTTTATTTAAAAATTATATATATATATTTGTTATTAAATCTACAATTCTTTAAACTGCCATAATTTAACGGTTCCATCATCACTACAAGACGCTAATAAACCTTGAATTACGGGATTCCACGAAACCGAGTTGACATCTTGATTGTGTGCTTTTTCACACACGCAAATCATTTCGTAAGAGGGTTCATTTTTATTTATATAATCTGATTCTTTAAATATTCTAATGGCGTCATCTCCACACCCTGTCACAATTAAATCACTTAAATGACACCAAGACACATCGTATATTGCTCTAGAATGGTAACCTGAAAGTGTGCAAATGTTTTTCCATGCAGATTCATTTGAATCTCCTTTATTTTTTTCCGGATCGTTACAATTAAATTCTTTCCATATTTTAAGAGTTTTATCATCTGACACTGTGGCAAATTTCGAACCGTTTTTATTAAATGCTAAACTCCAAACTGTCGAGTCATGAGATGTTAAAGTAGTTGAACAAGTCCAATCGTGATCAGTCAAATCTTCTTTAAATAGTTTTATTGAATTATCATAGCTAACAGAAGCGAGTATATCTTGTGTGGGATGCCATTTTACCTGAAATAATTTTTAATTAAAATATTTTTCATAGCAAGTGTGAAAATTTCGATAGTTTTGAAATTCAAAGTGAAAATTTATTTATTTATCGTTAATTAAGTGGAAAAAAAACATGGATAAAAAAAATTTGAAAAAATTTCAGGTAAATTTTACTTTTATCACCTTTTTAACATCTTGAGTGTGAGCATTAAGTACGGCAGCACATTCATACTCGTCTTCATCAGCTATTTCCCACACCCACACTGATTTATCCCTGCTACAGCTTGCCAAAAGTTGACCATTATTAGCCCAAGCGATGGATTTAACTTCATTTTCATGTCCTTCCAGCGTTGCATTACATTCCCATTCGCCACTTTTTTTATCCCATATTCCGATTGTTGCATCGAAACTAGCCGAAGCTAAAGAAATAAAAAAAAAGTCGACACATACATTTTATAAACAAACATAAACATGTAATTAAAAAGAGAAAGTATCACTTTATCCTTGTTTTACCTATGTAATTTCCACAAGGTGACCAACCGATTTCTCTAATCGTTCGCGAATGTCCTTCAGTTAATTTTGTTTTATTTTGCCATTTTCCCAATGCATCTTTTGACCAAATACATATTGTTTTATCCTCGCCGCAACTAGCTAATAAATTTCCTTTCGGATGCCAAGCAACGTTCCAAACTCTACCTTCGTGACCTTTAAGGCACTGAACGGTTTCCAATTTACTCATTATTTAGTCTTACTTCTGACAGTACAATATACTCAATCATACTAAATTATCTACGATGAAATTGATATCATGAAAACGTGTTAACTTTATGCGAAATCGGCGCAGTTGTACAAATAATTAAAAATAAATGTTAACATAATTATAAAATACTAAAATAATTCGTTAAATAACAAAATGAAAGAGGTACTAATTAATAATAGAATAATATGATAATTTTAAACCGGATTTAATTACATCTCTTTTTCGGGGCCCCAAATTTTGGTATGGATAACTCTATGGTTAGAATAATTTGAATGTTGTGAGTAATGTTATATTGTTAAATTAACAATTAGTTCGGTAAATTTTTTTTCTAGTTAAAAATGACTAGTGTATTGTCTGATAAAAATAAAACTACTTCATTAGATTTAGGATTATTAGAAGAAGACGATGAATTTGAAGAATTTCCAGCCGAAGGTAAAAAAAAAAAAATAAAACAAATAAAAAAAAATAAAAATTTTTAATAAATGGCGTTTCATGGTGTCATGTTTGTGATTTTTATATATATATAATTTTTTAAATTTAGACTGGACAGCTAAAGATCAAGATGATGAAGATATAAGCGTTTGGGAAGATAATTGGGATGATGATAATGTCGAAGATGATTTTAGTAAATTATTAAAGTAAGTCCTTCTGTTAATAGTTTTCTCCTATTGGCATCATAATAATAATATTTTGATGATTTTCCATTTTAACTTTTCATTTTTTTTTTTTTTTTTTTATTTTTGGACTTAAATAAAAGAATAGAGTTGGGAAAACCACTGGCAGAGGATAAAAAAAAAAGAAGTAATGCAGATGTTGCCATGGAATTAAGGTCTAGAGAAACGAATGCTCAAAAATCTCAACAATTAGTTAAAGATGAAATTGAAAGGAAAAGAATTCATAGAAAATAATAATAATAATATTTCTTTTTAATGTATATCTATCTATCTATCTGCAGCAGTACCTTTAAATCTTATAGTTATAAAACGACATATTTTTTTTTTTTTTATGTAAGGAAAAATTTATTATTAAAAAATTTTAAATAAATACTAACAACTCTGATAATTAGACGTTTTTGATATTACAAAAAAAACAAACGGGGGGGGGAGGGGAGGGGAAAAAAGCAAAAGACATTTTGTCATTTAAAAATGAATGCTTTTATTAAGAAAAAGAAAGTATTGATAATATTAACGAGAAAAGTTTCACAACTGTTTAACTAATCTACCGGAAACAAAAACCTTTTTCATCAATTGATCATTTCCCAAATAAATAAATTTTTGAAATAATTGTTCTATATCATAATCTTCCAAAATATCAATAACTGATTTTTCATTTAAATCAATTAAAATGGCATCGAATTCTTTTCCGATTTTAAAATTTCCTATTTTATTTTCTAGTCCGAGAGCTGAAATAAAAATAAATTTAACATTATTTTACGAAGGGTTTCAAAAAAAAAAAAAAAAAAGATTGTGTGTTGGCAAACCTGTAGCACCACCCAGTGTTGCCATATAAAAAACTTCTTCTATTGATAATTTTTGACCTATTTTATTAAAGGAAGCTTGAATGGATAACATGATAGTTTGCCTTATGCATTCTAACATGGAACAACTGTTTCCGCCAGAGCAATCCGTTCCCAAACTCACATTAATACCCATGTTTAAATATTGAGAAACGGGACAAATGCCACTTTGTAAAAGTATGTTGGAACTGGGACAGTGACTTATCGTAGCTTTTCTCTCTTTTATAATTTCAAGTTCTTCTTGATTAAGGTATATTCCGTGAGCTAGTATCGTCTGTTTTATGTGAACAAACATTAATTATTAACGTACAGGTGCGAATTGGATGTAATTAAAAAAAAAAAAATATGTCGTCTTACTCTTTCATTAATGAGACCGGCTTTGTCATAAACTTGTGTGTAATTCATACAATCGGGAAATTCTTTTTTAACTTGTTTGATTTCTTCGTTATTTTCCGATATGTGAGTTTGAATGAGTAATTTATTATCAAACGCATAATCCCCTAATGCTTTTAATAATTCCTTTTCACAAGAAAGAGCGAATCTTGGAGTTATTATGGGTTTAACTAAAGGACTTTTTAAATTGTCAACGTATTCTACGAAATTCTTCGTAACCGACATTGATTTCTCGTGAGTTTCCCCATAATCAACCGTCACGTTTTTATTCATGTTGACTTTTCCTATGAATGCTCTTTGTCCTAAATTTTTTGCACATTTTGCAAATATGCAACAACTTTTTTCGTGGATCGTGGCAAAATAACTCGCTGTCGTCGTACCGTTTGCTAAAGTTCTTTTCTGAAAAAAAAAACATCAAATTCAACAATTTCTATTATTAATGAAACATTAGAAAAAAAGAAACTCACGATAACCGCATCGTAAACTTTTTCCGCAAAATTTTCATCATCGAATTTACTTTCCAAAGGAAACGTGTATTTTTCCAACCATTGCAATAACGGTAAATCATAACCCAAACCGACGTTCGGATATTGAGATCCGTGAATGTGGGTATCAATGAAACCCGGTATTAAAAATTCGCCATATTTTAAAACGTGTAAGTTTTTCTCTTTTACGTTGAATTTTTTTTGTAATAAACTGACGTCACAACTGTCATTTTCAATTTGTATTATTTTACCATCTGACACGACGATAATACCCTGTGGAATTATTTCTAAATTTTTCAATGAAATCGAATGAATTAATGTGCCGACGAACATAAACGGCTCGGAATTCTGCAAAAAAAAATTTAAAAATTTCTTTTTTTTAAACCGTTTCATTATAACCGTTTTTACTATAACGTATGCATCCACGAAAAAATTTTTTTGATTTCAAAAGTTGGTACTCCCGACGTCTCATTGTTACGCCGAATTAAAAAGAGACGAAGAAGATGAATTCCAGGTAAAAATAATTTGGATATGAATCATTAAGTGATTATTATTTTAAAAATTTCATTTTCATCTTTTTTTTTTTTTTAACGTCCTTCGGGATTTATATATATTAATTACTATTATTAATATTTCGTAAAATAAAAAATTTGATTGTTTATCATCTTTTTTTTTTTTTTTGTTTAAATTTTAAACCGGCGTTTTAATTATGTTAAATTTATTGTAACGAAAACGCAACCAATCGTGTAATTTTTTATTTTTATTTCCCCTCTCTTATAAAAAAAAAAAAAAAAAAAATTTATATTCTCACGAATATTAAGTTTCAAAATCTTAAATTATTTACGTACAAAAATTTATTATTATTATGTAACGAAACATTTAAAATTTCAATTTTTTAATTCTAATAGATTCGAACGCCGACATTTTGTTTAAAAAAAAAAAAACAAAAGATTTTATTCGATATCTATATAAATATTATTATAATTATCGTCGTTTATAAACAACAATATTGGTTATAAAAATAATAATAATAATAATTTTATCAAAACTATTAAAATTATTAAAGTTCGTGTCAAAGATGAATAAAAAGGCCACCATGTAATTTATATGTAATATAATAAAGATAGTAAAAAAACTAATAAAATTCGAAAAAATTTTTTTTTTTTTTATCGCGATACAAATATTTTCTTTTTAAAAAAACGTTAAAATATTTAAGTACCCAAAATATAAATTTGTTTTTATTTACGGTAGCCTAATTAAACGATTATTATAATTTTTAAAAGTGTAATAAAAAATTTATAAAACTTACATTTTCCATATTCATTTTATTTTGCAGAAGACGATAAATTCAATATGAAATCCTTTATTGAAATAAATATATTTTAAATTATTTTTCAAAATTGTGAGTTGAAACGTGGTCGTAAGTGATTTAAATATTTATATATATATAATTACCATAAAATTCTTATTAAAATTTATTTTTTTCCCCCTAAAATTATTTAATAAAGTTAAAAAAAAAAAAAATGATAAAAATGGATTGAATGTGTGATATGTATGTCAATCAATCAAATTAACGAATTTGACGTTGATGAACTAATTAATTATTAAATAAATAAATAGTTATACGAACCGTCGGTTTATTATTTATTTAAATAATTTAAATCGTTTGTAAATTACTTTTCGACAACACTAGTTTTTTAAAAAAAAAAAAAAAAAAATCATCAAAGGCAATGAATGGTTACAACACGTCAAACGTTAATTTCAAATTTATTCCTAACGTTTCACTGCGCCATCTTTAGTTTTTTTTTATAATCTAAACGAGTTACCACTTAAATAATTTATTTAAAAAAAAAAAATTTAGTGTAGGCGTAACGGTTTTGATTTGAATTTAAAAAAAAAAAATTACGAAATATATAATTAATAATTTATTACGTAATATTTTTAATAAGTCGGTTTATTAAATAATAAATTAATGTACGAATATGGTCGATCATTATGTTGTGTTTGTTTTTATGTGAAAAAATTTTCTAAAATACTCTCATCCTCATCTACTGTTTTATTTATTGTTTTTCCAATTATATTGTGTAAATAATTTCCAGGTATGCCTTTAGGTTCGGCAACCTTAAGGGATACGTTATCCCAAGTTATGACATCACCTTTTTTAAGGGGTTTTGCTGCAACAACAGTTTTCCCTAATTTTTCATAACATGTTTTTTCTGATTTTTGAAATTTTTTTTCATGAGCCCCAAGTGATTTTTTAACTTCATCTTTGCTAAATATCGTTTCTAATTGAATTTTATTTCTTTCAAAATCTCTTATATTGGAAACCATTTGTTTAAATTCTAATGGAGTCAAAGAACATTTGTGATCAGTGCCTTTTAATGATTTATCTAATGTAAAATGTTTTTCTATTATTTTGGCACCTAAAGCAACGGCTCCTAATGGAACATCTATTCCTAATTCATGTCCTGAATAACCAATATTAATATCAGGAAATAATTTCTTATAACTTTTTATAACATTTAAATTTATTTCATCAAATGGTACTGGATAAGATGAAGTGCAATGTAATAAGGAAAAATTCATGTGGTTTGATTTAAGCAAATTGTATATTTCAATAACATCACTAATGTGAGACATACCTGTTGAAATAATTAAAGGTTTACCTAACCTTGATGCCAATTTGAGTAATTTGAAATTGTGAGCATCACCAGAGCCAATTTTTATAAATGGAACATCAAGATTATTTAAAAAGTTTAAAGAAACCTCATCCATTACTGAACTTGAAAAAATAATGTTTTTAGAATGTGAAAAATTTTGTAATTCTATAAAATCATTGTCATCAAATTCTAAATAATTTTTATGATCCCCATATGTTGCCCCCCAAGAATTAGGACTAATGTAGGGTCTCATCAATGCTTTCTTGTTAAATTTTGATGGTAAGTGACTTTTTTGAAATTTAACACAATCAGCTCCACTCTCTTTTGCTAATAATATCATTTCTTTTGCTAAATTTATATCACCTTGATGATTTTGTCCGATTTCAGCAATGATAAAACATCTTTCATTTGGTCCTATAGCTGAACAATTTCCTATTCTAATCGTATTCGGTCCTTTGATTTGTACATCCTAAAAATAAATAAATAAACTTAATACGTTTTGTTTTTAAGAAGAAATTATTGATTTTTTCCATTAAGATTTTTACACTTTGAAAATGTCAAAGTTTACAAAGAAATGTTTAAGTATAAAAAACGATTTACAAGCTAAGGAACCCACGCTTACCTCTCCTGCCATAATATTATGTATTACAATAGTAATTATTATTAATAAAACTTAAAAAACGAATTAATTTAAAATATAGGGCGGGAATTAAGTGTAATTGGTTTTACATATAAATTATTACAAGTGTTTTCTTATGACACGATAAATTTAGGTTGGCAATTCCTTGGTTCCGTTTCGGTAGAGTTTAATACTCAGTTAGAGTTCTAATCGTACAATTGTTAAAGAAATTTTTATCGAGGTAATCCACGATTAACGATGACGGAAGATTATTTTTGGGGTAAGTTTTGTTGTAAACAATATTTTATTATAATTTTAACGTAATTTAATTTAAATTTAAATTTGAACATTCTGAACCTGTGGATAAATATGAAATACCCGGCGTCATAACTTATTTTACATGCCTTATATTGATTGATAAATTTTACTTTCATTTTTTACGTGTGTAAATATTTATGAGGTGAAAATATTTTTTTTAATATCTACTACTATGGGTTTAATTTTTATTTTGTCATATGTTAGTCAAATATTCAAAATTGTCTTTCAAATCCTTTTTCTGAGATTTACCGTATTACATTAAATTACCGGGTTATTACACATGTTGATGATGGTTTAAATTCTATTAATTATTATTTTTGAATACTATGCAGTATTGGAATTTGACAGTGAAAGGAATTTTTATAAGTCACCTAAATGTGTAATACTAATCCATAAGTACCGTATCATAATTATTGTTTCCAAGTGTCAAACACATGCATTATGTGTTTCTTTATTCCATAAGTTTCTAAGTATTTCTGAGAATGTTGGGTAAAAATCAGGTTTTAGTGCTTTTAATATTTAAATTTTAAGGAAGCAGCATTAATTCCATATGAAATAGTATTCTGTATTTGCTATAAATGAATAATTAATTACCATTTCAGGAGTTACCTTAAGTAACACAAACAAGGAAGTTAAGTGGGAACCTGATGCATTGAAAGAAAATGGAGGTATTGGGGAAATATCACTTTCAGCCAAGGGAGAACACACTTTAATTATTAAACAAGCATTACTTAGTCCTAGTGCTAAAGATTCAGAGGTTAATGTTATTGAAGTGGAAACAACTGGCTACAAAGGGAATATTAGGCAGCCGATAATTGCCTTGGTCGGGGGTAAACAGCAGCATCTATTGCTCGATTTAAATTTTCCAGATCCACCAGTTATGTTGAGATTAATTGAAGGTCATGGGCCTGTTCACATTTCTGGAAATCATGTAATTAATGCTGAACAATACAATGATGAAGATGATGATGATGAGGATGATGACTTGGGTATGTAATATATAGATTTTCCATATTAAGCCTTAAGTAATATATGCAAATTTACTTATAATTTTAAACGAATAAATACAGATGAATTTGATGAACAAGGATTGGAAGAAGAAGATGAAGAAGATGAAGCTGAGATGGAAGAAAAAAAGAAAGAAGATAAATCTGTGAAAAAAAGGGCAAATTCGAGCTCTGGTCAGTCGCAAGCCAAGAAGAAGAAGAAAACTGGAAAAGATGATTAACCAAACTACAGTGATTAACTGTTAATTATTTTTCAAACGTCTTTGTCTTTGACCGGAGATTTTTTATTCCTTTCTCTGGGTAAAATTCTATTTGTGGAAAAAAAATGTTTAAAACAGGGGCTCCAAACATTTTGTTCATTTGCTTTATTTGTGCCTCACTCAAATATATTGTGTGAATGTATCATTAACCTTGGGGAAAAATTCTCGAAATTTGTCAGTTAACTTCCAAGTTCCTATTTTAATTTACCCCATGGTTATATATATATATCATTCAGTGAGACTTTTACACATTTAATTGGGTTTTTTTTTAATGATTGAATATCTTAATTGTAGTTTATGTTTCAATACACTCCTTTTTTAATATATATATTGTTAATTTAATTTATTTCCTTATTCTTTGATATTGCTAAGTGAAATATAAAAATATTTCTATTCTAAAAGTAAATGCACTATCAAAACATATTTAAACATTAATGAGGTTATCCAGAATGTAAATGCATATCAGTAACATAACGTAATTGGTTAATGACATCTCCTGGATTTTTAGAGTTGGTGACAGCAGTACCAGATACTATCCAATTAGCACCTGCCTAAAATTAGAAAGAAAAAAAAAAAACATGAGTAATAATCTTAAAAGATTTTTTTTTTTTTTTTTAAAAAACTTACTTTGGCACATTGTTCAATAGTATTAGGTCCTACTCCACCATCTACTTCAATATTTAAACCGGGATTAGCTTGTCTTAAAAGTTTTACTTTTTCCATCATATTGCTCATAAATTTTTGTCCCCCAAAACCTGGCTCTACTGTCATAATTAAAACCAAATCAGCATAGTCTATGTAGTTTTGTATGACAGAAATCGGAGTGCCAGGTTTTAATGCTAATCCTACCTTAATAATTTAAAAATGAGAATTTTGAATGAAAAAAAAATTTTATTTTTATACTTTAAAAAGTGGTAGGTAAACCAACCTTCATTCCACATTCTCTAATTTTTCTACAAATATCTTCAATTTCATTTTTATTACAAGGCTCAACATGAAAAGTGTATTGATTAACTCCAGCATCCGCTGTTGGTTCTATCCACTAAAATAAATTTTTTTTTTTTTAAAATAAAGTAATACTGTACATTTATTTAGATATGTGAGTTTGCACATAAAAATATTTTAAAATTACCTGTAACGGATTCGACACCATCATGTGACTTTCAAAAAAAGCATTTTTTATTTTATTCCTAAGACATTTAATAACTGGATGACCGAAGGTAATATTAGGTACAAAATGACCATCCATAACATCTAAGTGTAAATAATCGGCACCGCATGATAATAGTTTTTCTGATTCTTCATAAAGTTGAGATAAATCTGCACAAAGAACTGAGGGCCCAATTTGAGTTGTGAGTTTATCATGTCTCAATCCACAATGTTTCAACATATTTATATTTTTATTTAAAAATACATAAATGTCGAATTATTGATAACACTAATTTTGATTATGTAACATTTCTACATGATACGGCGGTTTTTTATTTTGTTTGGTTGGCAAAATGTAAAAGTTTGTAATCGTTGAGCAGTTTTTACTTTCACCGTAAATATGTCATTAAAATTCTGATATATACATTTTTTTAAATTTTTTATAAATTATATTTTATTATAATTTATCTCTTAAAATTTTTACGTATGCCATAGTATGGCTAATTCAAGAAATTCTTCAGGTAACACATAATAATAATAATTTTTTACAAATAAATTTTAAAATGATTTTGAATAATTTTAGATTTTTAATCACCTGTTGATTTGAGTGTTTACTTCCTTAAAAAGTAAAGTAACATTGTATAAAATTTTCAAGTAGTATAACAAAAATAAAAAATTTAAATTAATTGAGTGCCTAATATTATTATATAACACGTTTAATCTAATTAATTTATTGCTATTAGATATTCATTGTCTACCATAACAAAAATTATTGTTAGGTACCTAAAAATAACTTTTCACGCGTGGCCTGAATTGTATGCTAAAATTACAAAAAATTACAAAACCTGTTTAAGCAAATTTAAGTGTTTTAAATTTAATTTATAAATCAAAACCTAAGTTTTGATTTTTATGATTCAACTTAAACTAAATTTTTTAATATTTATTTCACATAAAAATAAATGGGTTTGTATAATTATTAATTGTATTTATAATTTTTTTATTTTAATGTAAATAATTATTTTAATTCATTAAAAATGTTTTGTGTAAAAAGGTAATGTTAAATTTTAAAAAATCAATTTATTTATTTATTTTAGAGATAACTCATACAGTAGAACCACAAACGGAAACTTCTCCATTGAAAAAAAATGATGGAAAAAGAACATGGTTCAGTATTTTCAATAATTCAGTAAATGAACAAGAGGAAGGTTCATTAAAGACAATAATTTTAAATTTTTTCGGTTTCACCATAATTATTACAATCGCTTTGATAGTTCACTTATATTATGGAAACCATCGACTTACACCTCATGGAAGTGTGGCTAGTGACGATTTCGAATGCAGTAAAATTGGACTTGATCTTTTGAAAGTCGGGGGTAATTCTATTGATGCAGCAATTGCAACAGTCTTCTGTTTAGGAGTTGTAAATTTCCACATAACTGGATTAGGAGGGTATGTGTTTTAAATTTGTTTTCGATTTTATATATTGTGATTATTTTTTTTGAAATTTTACATCATGAATCATAAAATTAAAAAAAAATTTTTTTTAGTGGTGGATACATGATAGTTTACAATCATAGAAAATTTGAAGTATTAGATGTAATCGACTTTCAATCTACTGTTCCTAATTCAATGGATTTTAATAATTTTGATAGTTCAGCTGAAGGCTTAAGTGTTGGAGTACCAGGAATGCTAATGGGATTATGGGAAGCTCACAGTAAATTTGGGAGACTTACTTGGCAGGAAGTAGTAATACCTGCAATTAATCTTGCAAAGTACAGTTATACTTTTTTTTTTTTTCCCCTCATTTAACATATCATTCAAATGTACATAATACTATTTAAAATTTCATTTTTTTTTTCTTTTAGATATGGGTTTTCGGTCAGAAAAAGTGTCATGTCTTCTATTTCTCGTGTTAATGCTAAGTCTGTATACAATGAAAACTTAAAATTATATTTAAATTCATTGAAAGAGGGGAAAAATGTTACTTTTCCAAAATTAGCAAAAACACTTGAAACTATTTCTGTCAGTGGTTTAAATGGTAGTACATTATTACAGAAAATAAATTCTCAGTTTAAAATGTATGAGTGGAGTGAATAATTAAAAAAAAAATTAACGTTTTTAGATTTTTACAATGGGACATTGGCTATGGATATTGTGTCTTCGGTAAAAAAAGCAAAGGGCATAATTACATTATTAGATTTGGTTCAATATAAAACATCTCACAGCGATTTATTGCATACTAAATTTGGAAACTTTAATATACTCGTACCTGGTTCCTCT